>NC_045437.1:86693590-86993979 GCF_002776525.5 Piliocolobus tephrosceles | reverse complement strand
AACTTATATTTTTAAGCCATCAAAGTAAGAAGAGATTAAGACTAACGTTGACTTATTAAGATAATTTCCTAATCATTCTTATAAGAACTTAATGAGTGACAAACTGACGCTGGATATAAATTTATGATTTCCCAAAATAACATTTGATTGGTTTGAGTGATGTCTTACATCAAGTAATCATAGTTAATTTTTGCTTCTGGAGAGATTTGACTTTACCAGTCTATCATGTCATCAGATGTATTTCAAGAATGATTTCTTTGTCTGTTGATACAGAGTTAAAGGATTCCTATGGATATTCTTGAATCTATAACTTGTGTTTTTATTGGAGCAGATGGGACAAATTCTGAATAGTGGCAAAAGATTACACCTTCATTTGAAATGTATTGCAAACATCAAAAGAATGATTTCACATTTAAAAATATTTTTGTCATAAATCAAGGGCAAAGGTAGGATTTTTCCTGTAAACTCAGAGTTGACAATAGTGCAAGAAGCAATAGGTCACTTATTTTAAGTTGAAATAAAAGTCAATAAGTGCTGCACCTTTGAAAGATTATGTTTCTCTTACCAGTCACCACCCTAACAATCAAAGCTCCAACAACACCAACAACACAATCATGAATATCACAATGGTAATTGAAAATGGGGGTAATCCTTACCAGCTAGAAATAACTTGGGTAACATATAGATATGGAAAGCTTAGGCTGGGTGAAGAAAAGAATGCTCCCTCTATTCTGGCACTTGCTGCTAGAGATGACATGAAGAATCTGGCTGTCTCTTCACTCAGATTCCCATTTTTGCCCCTGGAGCAGGCACAGTGCAAGTCTTTCTCAGGTCTCTATCCTTCTCTGGAGCAGTGGTGGGTGCTTATTTTAAGAGCTAAGCAAAGTGGTTCCCCACTTTGTCTTTGAGATCTGGTGGTTATGCCAGCACACTGGTTCTCAAACTCTGGCTGTGCACTGGAAGCACACAGGAGCTTTTGTAAACTCCCCATATCCCAGCTCCATCTTCAGAGATTCTGAGTTTATTGGCCCTGGTTGTGACTCAGGTTTTGGCATTTTTGGAGAGTTCCCCAGATATTTTTTAGGTGCAGTTAGAATTGAGAACCACTGGCCTAATCAAGTTTAGAAGCAGGAAGAGAGCACAAACTTTGAGTTTTGCCTTAGTTCTCACCCTTGATTTTTCTTTTCCCACAGGTTCCTTAGAGTCTCAGAAAAATCCAGTGAATTCAGTCTCAAGTGAACCTAGTGATGGTGATTCATGGTTCCTGATTCTTTTCTAAACTGCTTTCTCAATTCTCTTTGCCCATAATCTTTCCCAGGCAGGAAACTCAAAAGAGAGGTCAGAGAAGGATGAGAATCCTCATGCTATTTGGCATCTTATTGTAAGACGTGGTGGAATGTGTTCAGCAAGTAAATTTGGCAGAATTGAAGAGTAATGGATTGGCATATCAAAATGCATATACAAAAAATTAATCAAGGCAAACAACTTCATTCACAGTGTTACAGTAAACAAGTTTTAGTATGGGATTTTAAAAGTCTTAGATTCAAGTTGTGGCTTCACTATTTCCAGGAGCATGACTAGTTTGATTTATGCACCCACTCTGAACTTTAGTTTTCTTGTCCATAATATAGAAACAATATCTGCTGTACTTGTCATATGTGGTTGTTGTAAGATTAAATTAAATTATAAATTATAAAAGTGAATTATGAGATAAAATTAAATTATAAAAGTTTATAAAACACTTTATATTATATATGTGATATACAAATATTATTATTATGGAGTGAACCGCTTTATTATGTATTTATGTGAATGCAATTCATGGTTCACTTTTTCCATAAAGGAATAATTCTGAGGAAACAATGCTTATACAAATGTAATTAAATTAATGTGTTAGAGTCTTCAATCTGCTGGGTGGGATGCTTCTTTTGTAAACCTGGATGTTTCAACCTTATATGGGATATAATTGGTTACTGCTTTTGAGAAACAAAGCTTCATATTATTTTCTCCTCACTTAAACTTATATTTAAGGGGTTTATTACAATATTTGTTGTGCCAATTGTAGCCATTAAGAGAAAAACAACAAATGTATAGGACTAGAAACATTTGTGATTTTGTTAAGTTGTGGAAGAAGCCTTAGATTTGTCTTAATTTATAGTATTCAGTGAGTTCGGGCTACTGTAACAAATTACCATAGACCGGGTGACTTAAACAACAAATATTTATTTATTTATTTATTTATTTATTTATTTATTTATTTATAGACACAGAGTCTCGCTCTGTCGTCCAGGCTGGAGTGCAGTGGCACAATGTTGGCTCACTGCAAGCTCCGCCTCCCAGGTTCACACCATTCTCCTGACTCAGCCTCCCAAGTAGCTGGAACTACAGACACCCACCACCATGCCCGGCTCATTTTTTTGTATTTTTAGCAGAGATGAAGTTTCACTCTGTTAGCCAGGATGGTCTCAATCTCCTGACCTCGTGATCAGCCCGCCTCAGCCTCCCAAAGTTCTGGGATTACAGGAAAACAAACATTTATTTATCACAGTTCTGGAGGTTAAGAAGTCCAAGATCAGAGTGCCATCATGACTGGGCTCTGGTGAGCCCACATTCAGGTTGCAGATGGCTGACTTTGACTTGTATCTTCACATGGCAGAAAGAGAGCAAGCTAGTTCTCAGTCCTCTTCTGTAAGTGCACTAATCGCACTCATGAGGGCACCACCCTCATCACCTAATCCCTTCCCAAAGACCCCACCTCAATGTAATAATTATTTTATTAATAATAATTGTTGTAATTAATAGTTACATTGTAATAATTATTAATTCATGAGGGTGGAGCCCTCATGAATGGAATGAGTGCACTTAAGGATTATCACATAAGAATTTGGAGGAACGTAAACATTAAATTCATAAGTGGCTACCAGAAAAGGAGTGCTTGCTAATGTTACCATTTGCTGAGTTAATGATAAGTGCCAGGGCCCAATCTTAGTGTTTCAGATACTTCACCTCATTTAGGCCCACAAAATTTCTTTGTGAATTAGTGTATTAGTCTGTTCTCACACTGCTGTAAAGAAATGCCTGAGACTGGGTAATTTATAAAGGAAGGAGGTTTAGTTGACTCACAGTTTCACATGGCTGGGGAGGCCTCGGGAAACTTACAATCATGGCAGAATGCAAAGGAGAAGCAAGTACCTTCTTTACAAGGTAGCAGGAGAGAGAGTGAGTGTGTGCAGGAGGGACTGTCACATACTTATCGAACCATCAGATCTCGTGAGAACACACTCACTATCCCGAGAAAAGCATGGGGGAAACCGGCCTTATCATCCAATCACCTCCCGCCGGGTCCCACCCTCCACACGTGGGGATTATGAGGATTGCAATTTGAGATGAAATTTGCAGGGGGACACGGAGCCAAACTGTATCCATTAGGTTCTATTACTACATCACTTTTTTGTTTTTTTTTCCTGAAAACAACCCAAAAACTGAGGCACAGAGGGGCTGTTCTTTTCCCCTTAAATCTAAATAGTGTGACGCAGATCCTTTGCTTTTAACCACTGAACTCTACGTCTTCAAGAAGTCACTGTTGCAAGGGTTTACTAGCATGTTGATTTTGCAGGATATGGTGAAAGGAGCTTGGAAGGGGGTAGGGATGAAAGCCTAGACTTTCTTTCAGAAATAGTTACCTTGACTGAATGTGTGGAGTCACGTATATATGGCTGTGTGGAGAATAGGGCTGCATATAATAGCTAAATACATTGTTCTCATAAGACATTCTGTGGATTATTGGTGCTCTATCACCCTGCTCCAGGTGATAGAGTGTGACATTCTTGGAGTTTTGAGAGCATCAGTAGGCATCATCATTGGCTAGGACATGGGCATTCTCAGCAGTAGTAGTGACAGTGGTATGGTCCCTTGGAGGCATAGACAGGGGATATATGTCAGGGCTCCAAGCAGGAGAGGAAGAACATGATGGATGTCTTGAGGCAGTTTTCCCTTGATCATGTGTACAGGGAGCATTCTCTTTGGAGTTCCCAGAGGAGACCTGTGAGGACACTGTGCATCAGAAAGGGAGACACGTAGTAAACAAGTGATTCCGGAGGATGTTACCTCATATAGTACCTGAAGGCTGGCGTGCCTGTATAACAACAGCAAAAAAATAAAGATAGCTAACTTTCCATATGCTCTTCTAAAGGCTTTCCTTATGTACAATTGTCTTAATTTCAAAGCAGTTCAGTGAGCAAGAGAGCCACATAGTATTAAAACCTCAGTTTTACTGATAAGAATCTCAGAAATAAACAACTCACTCAGGTTCACACAAGTTAATCCGTGCAAGGAGAGACTAAAATCAGGTCTTTCTGATTCCA
The DNA here is from genome assembly GCF_002776525.5 of Piliocolobus tephrosceles. Taxonomy (NCBI): domain Eukaryota; kingdom Metazoa; phylum Chordata; class Mammalia; order Primates; family Cercopithecidae; genus Piliocolobus; species Piliocolobus tephrosceles. Next base: position 86,989,615 of record NC_045437.1, on the reverse strand, counting down.
GTGCCCATACCATATACTACACTTTGTTTTCTCCAAACAAACAAACAAACAAACACTAGCTGTGGAGGGTGTTCTATATATGCCTTTTGCTTTGAACTACCGTGAGTGTTGGAAGTAGATGAATGTCATCCAGGCAAGAATGCCAAGAGCATGAACACATTGGATTAATTAATAAACAAGACACAGCTGGGGCTTCTTGCTTGCTATTGCTCATAGTTTCTTGGAGTAATCCTGTGACCTGTAGAAACTGTTAGTTGTTTAGGAACCATAAGTGAAATTAATTACCACTAAATGCAGATTAAGTCAGAAAACAGCTTTGAGTAAAGGGATTTTAATTGTTTGCTTTGCACTAGAAAGACCTGCATTGATCAGCAATTCCAAATTATCATCACAAATATCATAGAAGTGGGTCCCTAATCCTGTTACAGGACACCTTAATTCAAGATCAAATTTTGGTTAGAATGCAGTAACAGTTTCTACCTCATTATATAAAGTAGATAAATGTTGAAATACTGAGAGCTGAATATCTACAAGAAGAGAAAATAATACTAGAGCAAAAGGCATTCAGTGATTTTATTAGAATACTAAGTTATAACATAATAAAGCACACCACACCACACCTCATTTATTCCCAGTATATATGGGGCCTGACTGATTTACCAGCCTCAGAAATTGTCTTCTTTCGACATCAAAGTCTCATTGACTCCCAGCTACAGACCTGGCCCAACAACCTGGCACTCAGCATGAGGTCACCTATGTGACCAGTTTATCTTTGATGACCAGTTTATCTTTGACTTTAAGATCAAGTTATCATTTAAACTTTTTTCTCATTCTTGTCACTTGGTCCTGCTCTGTCTTTCAGCTCTGGTCCCTTAATGCTGACATCTTCCTCTGTGGCAGAATCCTGGCTTGACAATCTGATAAGGACTGCCATCCCTTTTCTTAAATAACTTGAATCTGTTTCAAAACTCCAACCCAGTTACTGGGAATTCACTCAGGGTTCTTTGTTGCTGACTAACTTTCCATACAGACACATGACCCCCTTTAGCTCCTGGACGTTGGCAGCCACCAGCAAGAAGGGGCTGCTTGTCATTGCAGTGGTTCTCAAACTTCAACTTTTACCAAAATCACTTGATAAACTTTTACAATTCAGTACTCCAGACTCCACCTTAAGAGATTCTAATTCAGCCAGGCTGGGTTGGAGCCCACAAATCTGCACATTCAGCAGCTCCGCAAGGTGGGACTCTGCAGGTGGGTGGAGGACCACAGCTGTGTGGAGAAACACTGCTCCACTGGCTGTTGCCACATGAACACTCTGCTAATATCGAACTTCCTGTTCTAGCAGATGGGTCACTCTTCTTCAAGGTCGAATTGCTATATAGTACTCTAGTGGTCTTCCAGGTCTCATTTTATATATGTCCCCCTTCAGAATGCCTTCTGTGGCCTTCCAAGATGGTTAGATGCCTCCTCTACGTGTTACTGTAACTTCCTGTCCTCATCTCTGCTTAGCACATATTTCACTGTATTTCTCTATTCATTTTTAAATATATCTACCAGGCTATGGCTATGATCTCTAAGGGGAGGGTTACATATTGTTCACCTCTGAATTGTTACTGCTGCATAGTACTAGGCACAGAGGAGGAGGTCAATAAGTACTTATTGAATAGCGAGATCTAAATGGTTTCAGGTGATGGCTGGGTCCTAGTTAACCTTATTTGACTGAGTTCACTGGACTACTTCAGAGTCCCAGTTTAGACTGCTTTAAGGATACTGGTGTAGACATGTGTCTGGGATGTGAAAATGCTGAGTTAGTTAAGGACACAGTCTAGCTCAACCTGCCTGTTGATTGCTGGACTATGACAGGACTTTCAGCACTAGTTTTCAAGTAAAGATCTGCCTCATGTAACAATAAGAAACCCAGTCCATGTGATTTCTTACAATTCAGAATATTCTAATTGTCAGTGTGAGATAATACATTCTGGACATAAGGTATTTCACATTTGAGAAAATGGGAAGCCCTCATTTTGATTCTGAGGTGGACCCTCTGTTTTTAGATGATTGCTGATAAACTTCAGAAAGCAGCAGTTTCCTCATTTTACAAAGAGCTCTTCTAATTGTAGTATGACTCTGATTCCATGTCCCTGAAAACCTTAAGTTTTAGAATCATTGCATACTAATCCTGGAATGGACTTTTGAGATTATCATTTTATAGATGAGTTAAATTGCATCAGATATTGATTCAGTGTTTTTAGTGTGAGAGAAAACAAAATAAAACAAAACCAAAAATCATTCCAAGACTGGAGGCTGTCACACACTCAGGCTCTCATAGCTGCTTAGTTTTATGTTTCAGCTACATCCCAGATCTCGTGATCTCCATGAGAATCTGGCTCTGTCTGGGAATTTCCATGCTGCAGTGGAATCATGGAGACCACAGTCCGTACCTATCTGACTCAGTCCTGCACCGCAGCCATATTATTTCACCCTCCAATGGATCGTCATGATTTCTTTTTATAATGCATTTTTTCCTCAAGGTCTTGTCTTATTTTAATAGTTGGTCTGTTGAGTGTGCATACTTCAGGGCTAATTATCTTATTACTTATTTAAGACACATATCTGGAATTGGCAATAAGGGAACATTTAAGTGGCGCTTCAGAAGGAAATGGAGGGTAGTTGAAAATGGCCATACTTAGGCAGTTAGATGTTTTTTGGCTTATGTTTTATGAGCATAGATTTTATGTTTTTGTATATCCCCTAAAATATAATTAAACTATTGCCAACTGCTGATGATTTTCACTAATGGAAGAGAGCTGAAGTTTGGGTAATATAAAATGGAGGCTAGTCCAAAAATTATTAATATTTGATATTTGAGTGGCTTTTGCTCATTTTTTTCCAGCAAAACTTTGCTAAGCATCTGTTATGTGTCAAGCACTGTGCTAGGCACTGGAGACATTTGTATTTATCTGGATATAAATATGAAAACTGATATAAAATGTCATCTTAAACAAAATGTTAGGGGTATAATTTGGAGTAGAGAAGCTATTGAATATTGTCATTCTATATTTTACTCCACACAGAAGCTTACTCTTGCTGAGGACTTGAATTTTTTTTTTTTTTAGGTTAAGGCAAGATTTATTTTCTTTCAAATTGCTCCTGGAAGAATCCTTCTTGATTAGCTGTTGTCCTTTTTATGCAAGTTGCATAGAGGGACTTGAGATGTCCATGGGGCTGTCATTAAATATTAAATAGATTAAATGCTGGTTGCTGTGTTGTTTCTGAGACAGAACCCAAGTAAATATTTAGATACAAGTGCTCTGAATATATTAGGTAGAAAATTCTGCTTTTGACAAGCCATATTGTCTGGTCAGGTGATTAAAACTGAACTGTACCATTATGGGGAAGTGTGATAAAGATTTAATGATGCTGGATTAATTAGTGCACTCTTAGACTAAGAAGGCAGTCACACATAAACCAATAAATGGTATTAGGCAACTTTCTTCGCCTCTCAAAGCTGATATTTCTAAATGGCTACAGTAAGAATATCATAATATGTCTTGTGCTTTTAATCATTCCAGAACTGATTACAATTATTCAGTTTTCTTGAAGATGAAGCACACAGCATCAAATATTCAAAGACTAAATAAAATAACTAAAATGCAAAAGTAATATATAAAATCTAAAAGTAAAGGAAAATGTAAAGGACCTACATATTAATTAAAGTTAGAACACATAAGTAGAAACCTAGAAAGTATTAGTCTTAAAGGGATACACATGCACACATACAAGCACACACACTTTTAGATGATAAAGAAGAGTGAGAGGTGATAAAGCTTCATTCCAATTGTGATGGTTAACATTGAGTGTCAACTTGATTGGATTGAAGGATGCAAAGTATTGTTCCTGGTGTGTCTGTGAGGATTTTGCCAAAGGAGATTAACATTTGAGTCAGTGGACTGGGAAAAGCAGACCCACCCTCAATTTGAGTGGGCACCATCTAATCAGCTACCAGTGTGGCCAGAATAACATAAGCAGGCAGAAGAATGTGAAAACGCGAGACTGGCTTAGCCTCTCAGCCTACATCTTTCTCCCATGCTGGATGCTTCCTACCCTCAAACATTGGACTCTTTGGGATTTGGGCTAGCTTCCTTGCTTCTGACCTTGCAGCCAGCCTACTGTGGGACCTCACTTTGTGAACGTGTGAGTTAATACTTCCTAATAAACTCCCTTTTATGTATACATCTGTCCTATTAGTTCTGTCCCTCTAGAGAACCTTGACTAATACAGATTTTGGTACCAGGAGTGGTTCTAGAGGAACAGAGTATTAAGGATAGAGTTCTTTCATTGGTAAAGCTTCATTCCAGTCTACCCTGTTTACCTTCTTCACTGGACAGACCCAGTGATTAGGTAAAGCCTACAGTTGTCTAATGTCATTTAAAGGACATCCGTAAGATCCTCCGCTTACTGTATGTTTCCAGCCATTATTTTTGTACTAAGATATCACCTTCATATGTCATGTATTATTATTTGATATATCAAATATATATGCATAATATATGATATATCAAATATATAATATATTTCATTATCTCCATCAAAATATAAATATTTTTTATATTTAAAAATATAAATAAATATAAATATAAAAGTATATGAATATAAATATAAAAGAGTATAAATATAAATATAAAAATAAATACAAAAGTGACATGCAGGGCATGCTAAATGTGTAACAAAGTATTTTATTAGTTCTGTTGCTCAGCATATAGACTAAGACATAGGATTTTGGAAAGATGAGCAAGTTTGAATGTGAGCTGATAGGGCGGTGGATAATGGATGCAGTCCTAGAAGAGACAAATGAGGGCATTGAGGAGGTGTGAATGTTCAGGAAGACTTGGCCAGATGGAGCTCCATGAGTGGCTTCTCCACTCTGGATAGTAATCTGTCTGTAGGGAGCCAGGCCTTGGCCCAGGGATCTGGTAGTGCTGTCACTGTGTGCTCTCTCACTCTTATTAAGTGGGGTATTTAAAATTGCAAAGCAAATAGTTCTACCTGCCTTATGTAGCTGCTTTGAAGATTAATGAGGTAATGCTTAAAAGTGCTGGGGATGAAAGGTTCAATATAAATGTTTGTGTACTCTGCCAAGAAGAGTTCTCTTTTCAGCTGGTGTTTTAAAAATAAATGTAAACACCTAGTGTTCTTGGTGCCTTTATCCTATTATCAGAGAGCTACCACATTGGCAGTTGGACAAAACACTGGTATTTGATCCTCTTTGATGTTTGTTTTTACTGTTTCCCTGGGACATTCTCCACAAGGATGAGCCATGTAAGTTTGGGTCTGTAATTTTATATAGAAGTCACATCAGAGAACAAGTATCCAATCCAGAAGTCACAGGCAGGGCTAGCTCACACTCTGATGCTCAAGACCCCAACCCTTAGGATCCCAGCAAAGCAAACACAGACACTTCAACAGAATATTTGTAGATTTAGAAAGAATCTAACTTAATTTTTGCACAAATGTGAATCTGGGGTAATTTTCAAGAATATAAACAATCACTCATGTGCGCTACTGGTCTTCTTTTGAATGATGTGTTGGGGTTGGGAGTGAGGGGCCTATAGAATTCTGAGGGCCTCTGAGGGTCATAACTCTTCACTGGCCAGGAGAAATAGTAGCTGAGAGTCACTGAGTACTCTTCTTGTGGCTGTAGGAGGAGGAAGTCAGTAAGTAAGTTGGGATGATTTCCTGAGTGTAATCTGTCATTTTTTCTTGCCTTCCTCCGTGTCAGAGTTCCATGCTTGATCTGTAATTGAGTGCCCAAAAAGCAAATCCAGAACTGAATCACCAACTTTCATTTTATTCTGCAACATGACCTGATGGGACAGCAATGGTGTCACTGGGGGACTGCAAGAGGATCAGCAACTTACTAGGGAGATGATAACAGATGGGAAAGACGTAGACCATCTTCTTATTTCATTGGGCTCTATTAAGCAGAGAAGAGGGGAGTGAAAAAAGAATGCAGCCATAGAAAAAGATGAGTTCATGTCCTTTGCAGGGACGTGGGTGAAGCTGGAAACCATCATTCTCAGCAAACTAACATACGAACAGAAAACCAAACACTGCATTTTCTCACTCATAAGTGGGAGTTGAACAATGAGAATACATGGACACAGGGAGGGGAACATCACACACTGGGGTCTGTCAGGGGCTGGGGGTCTAGGGGAGGGATAACATTAGGAGAAATAGCTAATGTAGATGACAGGTTGATGGACGTAGCAAACCACCATGGCAAGTGTATACCTATGTAACAAAACTGCACATTCTGCACATGTATCCCAGAACTTAAAGTATTAAAAAAAAATAATAAAAGAATGGGGAGGGGGGTCATCATTTCTACAAAGCTGGGAAATAAATAGTGCAAATATTGTAAGAGGAAAGAAATAGGACTTCTAGACAAAATAGTTCAAAGCAAATCTATTTCTTCTTCCCTCCTCAAGGTGTGACCTGTTTTCTCTACCCCTTGTATTTCTCCTCCCAAATACAGTTGATGGTGGTGGCAATCCATCTGGAATGGCCACTGCAAAGATGCCAGTTGCAGCAGGGGAGGTGTGGCTAGGGCTATGCACTCCATGGAGCCAGTCTGGGCTAGGAACAGGCAGGAGCCCCGCCTCCTACCTAGTTGGCAGGGTGGGAGCCCCGCGGACCTGGGTGCAACTGCAGCCACCTAGCTGCGACTCCAGACCTGGGCATCTCTGTGCTCTTGGGGGCCCAGGAAGCCCCTTGCCCCTGCTGCAGGCTTGGAAGTGCCTGCTCCCACTGCCTGGCCTCTCCCCACTCCTGGCACCCCCTCTGGGGTGCAGCAAAGTTGTGGCTGAGCCTGGGAGCTGCCTTGACCTGGCTAGGTGTGCACGTGCTTGGGGTGGGGCTAACATGCTAGCCCCCTGCTGCCTTTGCCTCCTCCAGACTTTGGGAGTTGACAAGCACAGGAGGGAGGCTGAATGGGGGCTAGGGGCAGGTTGGCACAGGCCTGCAAGTGCCCCTCGACATCAACAGCCTGGCGCCTTGGACATGGTGGTGGTGACAGCAGGCAGACAAGCTCCTGGGTGGAAAAGGGCAGGTCCCCAGTGAAACCCCAACTTCAAGCCAAGGAGGGCCTGAGGCTTGGGGGCCAGGCTGTCAGTTCCAGGTGGAGTCCATGGCCTGGAGTGAGAACTTACGGTGCTTTCTCCAGGGCAGCCCATGGCTGCCCATGGACCAATTAGTACACACTGCCTCCGTTCTGAGCCCATAAAAATCCTGGACCCAGATAGACTCACACAGAAGTTGGGACTACCAGCTGCAGAAAGGAGCTACCCACTGTAGGTCTCCTCTCCACTGAGAGCTGGACTTTGGTCGGGATGACCACTGCGTGTCTCTTGCCTGCTGGAAGGAGGACACTCATCTGGACAACCTGTTTGCAGAAAGGAGCTATGCACTGCGGGTCTCCTGAGAGCTGTTCTGTTGCTCAGTGAAGGTCCTCTTCACCTTGCTTACCCTCCAGTTGTCCATGCACTCTCATTATTCTTGGACGTGGGATGAGAACTCAGGACCTGCCAAATAGCGGGATTGAAAGAGCTGTAACACCAACAGATCTGAAACACGCTCTTCTGCCCTGTGCTCACCACTTTGTGGGTGACCAAAAGGAGAGAAGACCTGTGCCCCTTTGGGGAGCCTAGACCTAGGGGCCCGCCAGAGCCAGGACTGTGGCACCCTCTTTGGGGCTCTGTGGTTCCTGACATCTCCAAGCTTCCAGCAGCTGCAGCTTCGCATGGAGCTGGCCCCTGTGCCTGTGCCTGAAGCTGCTTGCCCCGCCACAGCAGTTGGCATGTCTGGCTGTGCACAGGGGCTGACCCTGTGCTCACTTGTCCACACACCGCTCTCCACTCTGTGCCTGGTTTACTCCTGGCAGGTGTGGGATCTTGGCCAGTAGTGAAAGCTGAGCACAGCCTGCCAGGCTGAGTGGGCATAACGAGCCCAGCAGGCACAAGCAACACTCAGGCAGAATGTGCCGCCGCCTGGCGAAGCAATACCCGAGGATCCTGTGACACAGTCATGAACTGCTTAATGACATGTTGGTCAATGATGGACTGCAAATACAACAGTGGTCCCATAAGATTACAATGGAGATGAAAAATTCCCATCACCTAGTAACACTGAAGCTGTGGTAATGTTGTAGTGCAACATTGGAACTTTTCTATGCTTAGATATGTTTAGATACACAAATAGTTACTATTGTGTTATAATTGGCTGCAGCATTCAGTGCAGTAACATGGTTTGTAGCCTACGAGCAACAGGCTATACCATATCACCTAGGTGTGTAGTAGGCGATGCCATCTAGATTTGTGTATGATGTTTACATAATGATAAAATTGCCTAATGATATATTTCTCACAATGTACCAGGTTGTTAAGCAATGCATGACTGTATTGGACTTTGCATTTAAAAATAGAATGCTAGAAATAATACACCAGAAAAATTTCCAGAAAGAAGCTTCTAAACCTCTTTGTCTTGGCAGGTTCCTAGACAATAAATATATTTAACCACATTAGTAATGATACACTGTAATTCTAAGGCCTTGGGTTCAGAATAGGATAAAGAATTCTTCAGAATGTGAAAAAAAGATACAGGGGGAGGTTAAACGTGGTAAAGGTTTTCTAAGGCTGGGGTTCTTTGGAGAAGGAAAAGTGGATCTATAACTTTTCTAGGAAGCAAAACCAGAAGGCCAGAACCACCTTTCCTTTTATTCTTACCAGTCTGCAGAAACCTGTGCTTGCCCACAGAAAGAAACTCAAAAACACTTGGGCCTATAAACACTGGCATCCCAACTGTACTAAATTTCTGCCCAGCTATTTTGGGTAAGCTAGAGGAAAAATAGCAGACTGCATAGGAGGAAGCTTGGGGGCCCGCCAAGGCCATGACGTACAGTTTTCCAAGCAAAGGTTATGGCTGAATCAGAAAAAGCATGTCTGAGTCAGGCTCAAACACAAGGCTTCCTCTTCTCAAGTTCCTCTGCTTATCTCATGGGCAGAGAAGACTGGAGTTTACAGCAACTCTCCACCTCTCAAAGGTGGTCCAGCAAGTCACCACACCACATTGTGTTGAACTTTCATGAACCTAGAAGGGGATGTTGGTTGGAGGTGTTCTGTGTATTGTTGTTGTTTTATTTTGCCATTTGTCCAACAAACCATCCATTTACCTTTTTTAATGAAGCCAAAGATTCCCAATGGAGAAATAATTAGAACTACTGTCATCTTTCTAAAGTTGCTTGATGTTTCAGCAGCTCCAGTGAGTGGCTGCACAGCAGTATTATTCACACTACTCTTAGCTTGGAAGAATAAAGAAACTTTGAAAAAGAATATTTTTGTTATGTTAGGTTCTTCTTAGTTTCTGGATCCAATAACTGGGCAAGTGATTTATTTTTCTTTTATCAGATGTGGATGGAATTGGTAGCAGGGTCATCTACTGGATAGTGAATAAAATAACTTCAGAAAAAAGTCACTACATTCCAAACCCACATGTAAATAAATCAAGTGAACTCCGTCTTTTTTCTTCTTGTTTCTTGTGGGAAGGATCCAGGTAACCTCTGTCAAAATCTGTTTTTCGGAAAATGGCTTTCTATCTTAAATGGTCAGATAACTCTTGGACAAATGATTTAAATAATGGATCAGTTTTAAGTACAAGTATCTTAGGACTGTGCTTCTTCTTTGTCCAGGCTCAGTAAGTGCAAACATGCTCAGTAATGATATGCATGCTCAACTTGAAATCATACAACTCATGTTTTAAAGTGTGAACTTTCTTCATAGGGAAGGACCATATTTTAAAAACAATTGTATTAGTCAGCTCATTCTGTCAAGACAAATACCACAGACTCAGTGGCTTAAACAATAGACATTTATTTCTCACAGTTCTGGAGGCAGGGTGTCAGCTGATTTGGTTCCTAGTGAGGGCTCTCTATCTGGCTTCCAGGCGGCTGCATTCTCTGTCTCTTCATATGACAGAGAGAAAGAGAGAGAGAGAGAGATCTGGCATTTCTTTCTCTCTTAGAGTTACACAAGTTTTGTCAGATCAACGCTCTGTCTTTATGGCCTCATTCAACCTTAATAACTTCCTTAAAGGACCTATCTCCACTATAATCTAATGGCAGGTTAGGGTTTCAACATATGAATTTTTCAGGGCACAATTCAGTCCCAAACACCATTTATGGAGAGTATGAAACCGTTTGCCTTACCAGTAAGTTTTGACTTAAGAAACAGATCAGTGAAGGGCCACACAGAAGTAAACAGCAACTTTGTTTTGACATTTTCTTTTGTGGGAGAAGAAACATAGATGTATAAAAAGGTACCTCCTTCTCCCATATCCATTTTAAATTAAGTGCAAGGGATATAAAATAGAGTCACCATTTTAAGAACTTACTTCAATGCACATTTAGTTTGATTTAGAAAAAGGGAGTAAGGAACTAGACGCAGCGGCTCATGCCTGTAATCCCAGCACTTTGGGAGACTGATGCAGGTGGACTGCTTCAGCTCAGGAGTTCAAGACGAGCCTGGGCAACATGGTGAAACTCTGTCTCTACAAAAAAAAAAAAAAAAACCAAAAAACCAAAAAACAAAAAACAAAAACCCCCCAAAATTAGCCACACATAGTGGAGTGTGATTGTAGTCCTAGCTACTCAGGAGGCTGAGGCAGGAGGATCAGTTGAGCCTGGGAGATTGAGGCTTTAGTGACCCATAATCATGCCACTGCACTTCAGCCTGGACAACAGAGTATGACCTAATCTCAAAAAAAAAAAAAAAAAAGAAGAAGAAAAGAAAGAAAGAAAGAAGAAAGAAAGAAAGAAAAAAAAAAAGAAATGGGGAGTGAGAGAGAGTGAGAGAAGAGAAACGTTGGAAAAGAAAGAGAAATAAATGGAGACAAAGATAGTCTTAGAGAAGGGAAGCCGCACACTAGAGAGGAGAGGCCCGTGCAGAAGAGTAGATGATTGAGGGACATGGATGGTTTGACTCATGAGTAGTGAGGTCAGAGGAGCAGCCACATGTGGCTTAGTAGAGGCTCTGGCAACAAGTATATGGGTTTGAAACCTGCCTGATCTCACCAGTTATTCACTGTATGGCCTTAAGCAAATTAAGGCCTGAACTCAATTTACTAATTATAATACTCATCTCATGATCTTATGATAAAGATTACATGAGATAATTCTTACTCCCTGACACATAGTAAGAGCTCAATAAATGTTGACTAGTATTATTACCACTTGTCCCACTTTGACAAATGCTATGTAGCTGTTGTTGATAGCTCCTCACATGGGGATCACACCCAGGTTATTTTGTTGGGATCTGGAATTTGTTTCCCATGCTGATTATGGACTCTGAGATTTTTTTCATAGGATGTTACTCTAGGCATCTTGATTTGATGTAGTCTCTCCACTACACCAGATTATAGCTATTATAGTTGGTACTTCTAATGGTAAGATTTTGACTTATTGAAGCTTATTATAGTTGAGGCCTAATGAAGATCTCTTAATGGATATGTATCATTTGATATATCCATTCATGCATTTAAGAGAAATGAGAATTGGCTGTTGGACTTAAAGTACTTCTAGTCTATTTGTGTTAAACATGATTTGGGTAAATCCCATATTTTTGAATCTAATTTCCTCTTTATTAAAAAGATATTCAAAATGTTTGTAAAATATGATGCACTGAGTGAGTGGAAGCTCTGAAAGTTCTTGTTTATCTTCCATTTTTGCTTTTTTTAAATTCCAGGTTTCTGTGTTCCAGCGACAGGCAGTTTCATTTGGGATTTCAACTTGTCACCAGAAGCAGGAAGTATCAGAAAGCTTGTAATGTGACCTGCTTTTGTGAAATTTGCAGTTCGAATTTGCAGTTCAGCTTGACAGATGAGGATGCTAGAAAAAGGGTCAGCTAACAGAGACTTGAGAGATGCTTGTTACTCTGCCTGGCATCCCCAAGACTGCAGTCCTGATCATGTGGCCCTGAATGTGTGTCAGAATTTGTGAAAGGTGTATAGTCAACTGGAGACGTGACAACAAAACCCTGGTTCTTTCATAACCCCTCGTTCCTTCTCACTTTCTGTTCTCATTCTTACTTTCTCATGTGTCCTCTTTTTCTTGGCCTTCTCTTCTGCCGCATTTCAAAGAACATCGCCTGTTTGGATTGTAACACTAGTTCTGAGAAGAGACTCATAACAGGCATTGGAGAGAAGGTATGCAGAGGACAGAGCAATGAAAAGGAAGCTATTCCTGCACAGAAAACCAAAACTATGCTCTCTGTTACATTCTGTCTCTATTGAGGGTTTTTATAGCAGATCCTTTGGAGTTTTATTTTACATGGTGATCTCTCTCTCTCTTTCTCTTTGACTTTTAAATTTATACCTTCTCTCTGCTATTGGCCCTACTTGAGATTGCATATTCATACACTATTACCATGTCTGCATGAATAAACAGATTCCAAACCTCTGTTGTCTGATATATTACACCAGGAATCTCATCATCTGAGTCTTACGTCGCGGGGGTGGTGGCAGGATGGGGGACACTTAGCAAAAGTTATGGGAAGGCAGAGGGGAAAGGTTGGACTGCAGAGCACCACTATTTCCCTTGAGAACTAGTCGCCCCCATTATAACTATTTGCATTCTCTGCAAAGCCTCCATTTCTCCCTTTCTGCCTTTCTAATTTTCTCAGCTGCTCTGCTGCTGGGATTGGTCTGACTTCAGATCTCTGCGTTGCGGTTCTGGGCCTGTGTGCTTCTTGTGTAGTGTGCCTCTTTAGACTGACTTTGCAGCTCTTCACTCAGGGATGTGGCTGGCATACTTTCTTTTCTATTAGTATACTGTTCAATTAGTGTTGTGTGACAGGCCGAGATAGTGTCTACAGCCTCGCTGGGGAGTGGCAGAAGAAACCTGCTTTTTGTCTGGTGACCCTACAGGGACTTCTCCATCAGGATTTGAATCTCCGATGCACAACTCACTGCATCTCATTCTCTGCTAATTTGCATCTTAAGCGAAGCATCTTGCTTTCTAGTCATCCATATTTATGATCTATCACAGTACATGGGTGACTCTTTTCAGTGCAATTTTCCAATGCCATTAGTCTCTGTATTCCAAATTAGGGCCACCATGATAAATAGGCAAATAATTTAGCAGATTTCAAATAGGGATTAGATAAACAGGGGTAAATAAGAAAAAGATAATAATTGTAGCTAGGCCAACTTAGAGAAAAATATGCACATTTTATGTCAACATCTGATTACCTTAAATATAGTAATAAAATGTGCCTTAATATTTGTATAATGTTTAAAAATATACCAAACATTTTCACATGCATTTTTCATGTGTTCCCATCTAAAAACCTGTGAAGCTGGCAGAATGGGAATATAGGTGACAAGACTATAAAGAAAAGGCTTATCAAAAAGTTACAGAGTAGAGCTGAAACCCTAACCTTCTGTCTTAGACCTGTACTCTTGTCACTATAATATATTGTGTGGTAGAGTAATTTTAGAGCAGTAAAGGTTTAGACAATTTAGTTCAATTCAACAAAAAACAACTGAAGCTCCATGGTAGGAATTGTGTTAGGTTCCAGGAACACAAAGATGAATAAGAACTGAATCTTTATATTTCTTTGGTTTACTAATTTTTGCACCAATATACGTACATGCTCAGTGATTAGCCTGGGCTTGTACGATCTGGATACATGACTTAGCATCACCTCTCTTCAACAGCATTCCAGGACAGAGCTAGCTCCCATGTGAGAAGTGAGGCTCTGTTCTCTTTCAAACCAAAGAGATCTTGCATCCCAGTCCATACTTGCTGTTCTCAGCTTAATAGAAATAGTTCTTTCCATATGGCATGAAGGTGAATCCTAAGATTTGGAAGGCATTGTGGCTACCTTGATGTTCTGTGTCAGATGTGTCAGGATGGATGCACTTAACCTGTTCAACGTTGTCTCGTCTTCCCTAGGAAGTGTGTCTCTGGGAGGGACAATGAATGAGACAGAGTTTGCAGGTGGAAGAGGTTGAAGGGATCTATGCTTTGATTGACCCTAAGAGATACTGTATTATCCTTGATCATCTCTAATTGGAAGGTTCTCCTTGACCTTGAAAATATATTTCTCATTACCTTATTGTACTGACCATCTGATTTCTCTCCTTTCTTGTTTGGATGATTTAGTCTGTACTTCTAACTCCTTTTTTTGTTAACCCTAATTCTTTCTTGTTAGCAAAAAATATGGCTTTCCCCTTTCCTTCTTCCTTACTTTCTCAAGGGTACAAATGACCTAATTGCTCAAAAAATGCCAGTATTTTTTCTATTCTCATCTTCTTTGATATTACCACAATAGAAGACAAAAATTACCAGAACTTCTTTCTTAAAACTATTCTTTTCTTGGTTGAGACTCTCAAATTCTCTATCCTACAAGTTTTTCTTTTCTCCACCTTACTTTTCTTATTTCTCCTGTGGGCCCCTGGAGGTGGGTGCCACATATTCACTAGAGTGTTTGTCCTCTAACTGGATAATTCTATTTATGTTCACTGGTTCAATAACCAACTATATGATTATCTTTCACAGATCAGGAAAGCCATTAAATCACTTTAGACAGATGATCAGCAACTTTCTCCAAAATATCTGTATTAAGAAGTTCCACAAATCCCCATATTAAAAAACAAAGTTCCAAAAAAACTTATTGTTATCTTTTCTGACCTAAACCTTTTCTTATTCTTGTATTTTCTAATTTAATGTCATCACCCCATCCACCCCACGTTGCAAATGAGTCAACTTTGACTTCTTTCTGATATTCCAAATGCAATAATTCACTAAAACTAATTTACTAGAACTAATTTAGTCCATGAAGGGGTCTCTCAAAGCCCTCTTTATCATCCCTAGTTTTACTGTTCTACTAGGGGACTTCATCACTTTTCCCTCAGGTTATTGTAACAGCCTCTAACTACCCTGTAATTTACTTGTTACTTTTCATGCAGACAAGACTTTGTTTCCAAGTAGTTAGCATGCTTGTGAAAATATCTCGTGTCTTCTTGTGTGTGTGTTTTTCTCTTTTCTCTTTTGAAGACTGAGTCTTGAACACCAGTGCTCAAGCAATCCTTCTGCCTCTACCTCTGGAGTCACTGGTACTACAGGTGCACACTGCCATGTCTGGCAAAAGTGTGCAAGTGTGCCATGTCTGTGCACACTTCTATATTTTCTGCGGTAACTAGGAAACTAGGACAGTTTCTTGTGCATAGTGGAGACTGAGTAAATATTTGTTTATTGACTAAAAAAATCTCAGTTGACTTTCCTTTAATTTAAGAATGGCCTAGAGGCAAGTTGGATCTTTCCAGGAAGAATACATATTAAATTATTCTTTCTTCTGCCCTCTGAAACCTTTTGTCATAAAAGGCTAGGCCTGCTCTGGTCTCATCAGTGTGCTGGGGAAATGCTCATTTACTGGGTGTCTCCGATGGATGTTAGTACTAACTTTTTGAATTGGGCAGTGGTATTAGGCAAATATCAATTTGCATTATAGATATGTTCTACTGCTATGTGAAATCTTCTTTGAGATGTAAATATTCATATTTATTGAGATTTACATATTTAAAGCAAATTGCATTATGAGTATGCAATGCATTATGGGTGTGTGATGCTTCCATGTGAGATGTAAATGTTCAAATATAATCTAGTTTGTACTGAAGAAAAATGTTTCTTGTCACTATGGAGAGAACAAGGGTATCTATATGATAATAGGTGGTTGCAGTGAGGTTAGGTACAGTGGAAACTTCTTTTATGTGAGAATCAGGTTCTTAAATGAACAAGTGGGGCAAAAATTGCATAGGGCCAAAATAACACTAAAATTCCCTTAAGAAGTTGTTACGTAGGACATGGATATAACCTATTGTTTCATTGAACCCCAGATATTTTTATATTTTACTCCCACTGTTTTAAATAATTGCTCTTTCCTTAGTTGAGAAGCAGATGACTGGCTAGCTTTTGCTTACAAGACACACTAAAGCAAAAATGCATACTGTTAAATATCAGAATTATACTCAGCATGATGGGATGCTCAGATCATGGGAGGCCTACGTAAACTATGATGATCAAGAGAACAGGGAGCCGTGTCTCCCCTTTCGCACCCTAGTCTACCATATGTGCCCATTGAGTGCAAAAGTAAGGAAAATTGCCCGTCCTATTTAATTTTTATATAGTTGGAAATGCATACTGGTAATTTTGCATAAATGAAATGAGCTTAGTGTACAAGCTATTGACCATGCAATCACTTATGCATACAATCTATTTTGAGCATCCTGACAATGTTTCTACTTGATTCATTTTTCAGAACACTTCTAACACCTGAAACAACTTTTAGCAATGAATCTTGAAGATGAGACATAAAATTTAGATTATTCCAGAAATTAAAGATCACATGGTCTTTAATTTTTTAACAGAGAAGGATGTGTTACAGTGTCCTTTCAGGGCCTTGGTCACATTAACAGAGGCATGAAATGTTATGTTCTCTGAATTACGTTGGCCCTATCAACTTCGAAAAGGTATAACTATTGAATTTACTTTCATTGTACAGCACAGTATCTTCTGGGATAATGTAACTCACTGTTATATCATAGGTATTTTTTGCCTCAGATTTATGAATATGTGTAAATAAATTTCTGGGACTCTTACAGATTCAACATTCTCTACTAAAAATTGCAAATATAAGATGCATTGCAGTTATCTAAGTAACTTTTTAACCTGGTCAAAATTTTATAAAGTAAGTGGGTGTGAGGTTCAGCAGGATCAAAGGTAATTAATGTTTTCCAGCCGTAAGTGTGATAAGTACTTGCTTGTTAAGTCAATTACATCCAGACAAAACTTGAATATGAAGTAAGGGTGTACTATAAGTAAACTGTAAATAGCATTTATGTGATACATCCACTAATTTGCCACTTGTTATTCCAGCAAGATTTGAAAAATTAAATAGTTGAAGTTGTTGTAAGGAACACAATTTACTGCAGAGATGCCTCAGGAGAAAACTTTAGACCTCAGCTTTGCCTGTTGATTTTTGCCAAGTAGTCGTCAGGGTCTGTTTTGAAACAATCTATGATTATTCACACAAAAACAATAGTTGTATAGAAAAATTTGAAACAGACATTGTGCTTATTAGTACTATAATGCTATTTGGTGAAAGTAGTTGCTACAGAATATCAGTGGTATTGGCCTAAAATACAAGTATAACAGGAAAATTGGAGGAAGAAATGACAGCATTCCCCGTTGAACTGAAATTTAATGAGGATGGTGGAGAGGTGTAATTGTGCGTTCTACCTGACTCAACTTTTAATTTAACCGGAATCTATAATATGTGCTCTAAAAGTTATTGGCACTTAGTAAAAATAAGTTACAATTCTTGCTTCTCCTCATTTACTGGGGTTAAAAAAAGTAATTGAGCCAAAATTGGAAAAATAAAAACTTTACTATCTGGTCCATACTTTTGTATTCACATAGCCAGGAATTTTTAAGATGAGGGATTCAATGTATTTAAAAGTTCGTTATAGTCTATTTAATAACACCCAAAGATAAAAATTCATAGGATCTATTTCATTGATTGTGGGTCCTCTTGAAAGTGTAATGTGTAGTACTCTTATATGGCATTCATATACCATGGTTTTCTGGTCTATGGATATTTTCAACTTTTGACATTTATTGATAAAGAAATTGAAAGTGTCTGTGAAAGATGAGAAAATATTTCATGATTATAAGTAATTGAGTACTCTTTTCAGTTTGATTTTGTCTCAAATGCTTAATTTATGTACGTATGTATGCATTTCCTCAGTATCTTACTAATTTACTTATTTACTTATTTGCTTTTGGTGACTAGGTTTAATTCTCAGTTAACACCTTTTCACCTGGGAACTGTTTAGAGTAGGCTTTGTGAAATACTGTAGTCAATGATCAGCATGAGTAGAATAATTTTCAACCTTGAAGTGTGCAGAAAAATATTTTATAATCGTGTATAGTTTAAAATGATAAAAACCAAACACATTTCTGAAGGAATGAATCTGTGATGAGAGAATGCTTGGACAACTCTGCCTTTTAAGTTACAAAACACTGTTTCACAGAAACATGTTCTCTCTTGCCTTGTGTTTCTCTGCCCCTCCTTCAAAGCTCCTGGTGTACGTAGTAGGTAAGAGCTTGAACTGACGTCAGGTGGACATGGCTTCAGGTTCTGCCTCTTTCCCCTGCTAGTCAAGAGACTGAGCAAGACTCTCTCTCTGGCGAAAATGTAGGTTGATAATAGAGGGGTGATGATAATAGCTCCAATGTTCCAGGGTTGCTGTGGGGATTACAAGAGCTAATGTTGGTAAAGCATTTAGCACAAACAATGCACGTAGTAAAAACATAATCACAATTCCTTCTATGATCAGGACCAAGGCTCCTACCTGTCTCAGCTTCATTTACCCAGCCTTAACTGTATTCCAGAAAGATCAGTTCCACATCTCGCAGTCTGCATAATGTAAGTGGAGAAAAATCTATCTTCCACACATTTTTTTTTCATTTCCCCCTCAATATCACATCCTTTATCTTAGCCCCAATTTTTCCTTGCTTAGTTGATAACGATAATGTTAAATAACTCAGATGATGATGATGAGGAGGAGGAGGTGAAGGAGGATAAGAGCAACTCGCAGTTTTTTAACACGATGTGCCAGGAACCTTATTAAGCATTTTGCCTGCATAATATTATTTAATCGTCAAAAGATCTTGATATAAAAAGTCTTAATATTGGCTGGACACGGTGGCTTACGCCTGTAATCCCAGCACTTTGCGAGGCCAAGGCAGGCAGAAGACAAGGTCAAGAGATCAAGACCATCCTGGCTACCCTGGTGAAACCTCGTCTCTACAAAAAATACAGAAATTAGCTGGGCGTGGTGGCACATGCCTTTAGTCCCAGCTACTCAGAAGGCTGAGGCGGGAGAATCACTTGAAGCCGGGAGGTGGAGGTTGCTGTGAGCCGAGATCATGCCACTTCACTCCAGCCTGGCGACAGAGCAAGACTTCGTCTCAGAAAAACAAAAGCAAAAATAAAAACTATTAATATCTATATGATAAATGAATTACATATTTAGAGGGATTAATAAGCAATTTTGTTTTAGTTTTCTGAAAAATCTTCAGGCTCTGCAATATTGGTACTACATAACACTGAAATTGGAAATGAGATTGGTATTTACGTTTTTCTAAAACCAATTCCAAGAATCCACTTCTGAATAAAAATAACAACAATAATATCAGCAATTAACTTTATTCAGTCCTTATGTCATGCTCTGTATTAAAAACTTCATGTGTAATCTCTTCATTCTATGACATTAGGTAGGGTTTTAAAATTATCTCCATTTTACACAGGAAGAAACTGCAAGTAAATACCTTGTCGAAGGTTATGGAGGTGTTTGACCCTGGGTAATCTGATTTCACTAGTCACCACTCTACTGCCCTGTCCCCAGTGTGTGCCATGGTATGGACATGTAATGGATTGTGTTGTATATCTTCTTCCTAGCACTAAGCAAAATTTCAACAACTGTCGGAATTTTTTTTCATTCCTTCTTTCTGAGGTTTTGCAATTCCTGTTTTCAATGATCAGTATAATCAGTATAATTTCACACTCTTTGCCAGTCACAACTCTTTCATTCTTCCCTACATAACTTGATACAATTTGAGTCCTGTTGACTTCAGACAGTCTTTATGGACTGACAAGAAAAGGAATGATGTGGCCTGTAATTCTCATTACCAATTGCCCTGTGGCCAAATCCACACACTGAAGTCTGCACGGTTTTAATTTTCACTTTTGTGCAAGGTCAGGTGCATATTTGCTTCTTTGTCTGCATTATTCCTTTTGTAAATTCTGAGTTCAACAAAGGATAGGAAACAAGTTTCTTCTTGGTGCCTCTGTGAAGTGTGGCGCATGCACTCATAGAGCTCAGTAAATAGATTTTCATGATTTTATATTCCTAAAAAGAGCACAAATATTAATGGAAACTGCTTTAACAATTTAAACCTGCATGGGCCATCTGTGTTTTGTCTGTGTACAACTCCGCACACTAAGTGTTAATTTTTAGATTCTATCTTACTCTGGAGGCATAGCAGAAATGATTAGTTTGAGAATCGCAACCCCGATAATTAGCTCAGAGATTCTGAATCAGGATGTATGCTGAGAAAAAAAAGTGATTTTTTGGAGCATTTGGCCCTAAGGGGTTGGATAACCAGCTGTCTCAGATTTTATACCTGCCAACATCTGGTTCGGTCAATAGGTACTAGGAAATGTAACACAGCAGAAGGGAGTTCTCCTAACTTTATCTTGACCTCTGGAGAGTAGGACAAGGCCTTGAATCTCTTTTGGGAAGTGTTGGAAAAATATAGAATTATTTATATTGTATATTTGCAAAATGATTTGAAAGTATTTTTTTAAAGCTCTTGCTCTCAACTTTATTTGAAGTGAATTTATGTGCTATCCCTATTTTATAGAGTTTAGTAAGGTAAAAAAAAATGTAATTTATTTGCTTTGGTATCCAAATGAGTTAAAAGCAGACTACAACAAATAACATGTTTTGGAGGACCATTCTGTTTTTTTTTTTTTTTTTTTTTTTTTCAATTTCTATGTAATCCTATTTCAAAGGCAAATAAAACCAAAAGGGGAGGATAACGAAAAAGAAAAATAGTTGAGTGACTGAAGAGAAAAAGGTTAAAAAACAGAGAGGATTATTTATATACTTTTCATCTTTCTGAATCTCAAATGTGCATTGGTTCTGTAATGGTTTAAAATTTTATTCACAATCTGCTTAGATGTTTAAAGAAAACATTACTTCTTTATTCTATAACTGGTATAATTTTGCTCACTAAAATTTCCCCATCCTGTCCTAAATGTGCTATGTCATAGAGGCTTAAAAAAACCACCTAACCTGTAACTTTAAATTTATGGGTTTGGGGTGCTTCTGACTCTTCCAGTTTAATTGGCCTCTTGAGTAGTCCACAGATGAATCTCTTTCTCCCAAAATAGCACCTGGGCTCAGGAGAAATATTGATAATCTCAGGGCACTGGTGTGGGAGAGGGGTATCCTGGATTTTGTGCTGGTCTTGGCTGCTGAGTAACTATGTTGATCTCAGGTGAGTATTGGCTGGCCTCTGCTGAGGCATGGCTTGTTGATAAAGTATGGGGTGTCCTGCTCTCCCACTGCTGTAGTTCACAACTAGTATACCGCGTAGTCTATTTTCATGGCCTCGGTTTTGTACTTCTCAAGAGCCTTCCCACTCACTTTCTAATGAGTTCCATCCTAGCTTCCCCTAGTTCTGCAGAATGCACAGGGAGAGGTTGGGCCTCCTATTTTCCATCTGCCCTTCCTATGCTATGGGCATGTTCTACAGCTGGACATTCAGTTACCTTCTGCTCCTGCCCCACGGCACGAAGAAGCTGCTAAGTCCCTTCTGCACCATGTAAGAGAGGAGGACAGCTTGCAAGTATTAGCTCAGGTTCTTTGTCTGCCCATCATCAGTATTCTGCTTTGGTAACTCCCAAGTCAATGGTGGTGGTGGGATTGCTGCAAAGCCATCTCCTCCTAGAGTTCCAAATGAGAAGTGGGGTCAAGTCTTGTTGTTTTTGATGTTTTCCTCAAGATATCGAACACAGCTTCTTTCTCCTGGACTCATGTCTTGGGCACTGAAGTCAAATGAGTTTCATTTGGTTCTTCTATCTACTTCATCACACAATTTAACACCCAAAGGAGTCAGTCTTTCCTCATTCTCTTCCCTGTGAGAAATTTCTTCCGTTTCATAGTCTCCTTTCTTTTACTTCAGCCTCATAATATCAGACAAAGTAAAACTTAAAATCATAATATATCAGAAAATTACAAAAAACCCCTGAAATCATGATATATTACAAAAATGTACACCATTGGCCCCAGAAAGAGCAGCAATAGAGGTTGAAAGATATTTAACAACTGAGCACTTGATTACCATGACTTGAAAATAAAGGAAGAGAATAAGTCTGATTTCACCAGTTTACTTACTTGCTATTTGTGTGGTGTTCCAGCATAAACATTTCATTGAGGAATCCATGCATTGTTGGAAGCATTTGTGCTCAATGTATCTATAGAAATACTACCATCTTTTAGTTGGACCTGTGGATTCTAATCTTGACTCTATCACTTTAAGTAGCTTACTTTATCTAACATAAACTTATTTTCTTCATCTCTAAAGTAGAATACGAATTGCTCTTTGTACATTGTGTGGTTTCTGTGAAAATTAAAATTAAAATATGAGCAATATATATGAAAATGCTGGCTGGGCGCGGTGGCTCAAGCCTGTAATCCCAGCACTTTGGGAGGCCGAGATGGGCGGATCACAAGGTCAGGAGATCGAGACCATCCTGGCTAACCCGGTGAAACCCCGTCTCTACTAAAAAATACAAAAAACTAGCCGGGCGAGGTGGCGGGCGCCTGTAGTCCCAGCTACTCGGGAGGCTGAGGCAGGAGAATGGTGTAAACCCAGGAGGCGGAGCTTGCAGTGAGCTGAGATCCGGCCACTGCACTCCAGCCTGGGCGACAGGCTGAGACTCCGTCTAAAAAAAAAAAAAAAAAAAAGAAAAAAGAAAACAACTCTAGTGGGGATAAAGTGCTCACTTATTATGAGCACTTGGATAACTTAGGGGTAGAACTAAAAGTTTTTGACACCAATGTCAAGATTTTCATTCTTCCTCTCCTCATGCATTTATGCCTCACTCTGTCCCAGGTTGTTCCTTCATGATTCTTCATTTATTTGTATCTATAACTAATTTGCATTTCTTAATAGAAAGATAGTAATTTGTTTACAACTTGTCATCTAATAAAATTTAACACCTGTATATTCCCTGATGGACATAGCAGGACATGTAGAGTTCTAGAACATACTACCTGCTCATTATAAAAGTTGTTAGTGTCATAAATGAGTCACTGGGAAATAAGCTGTAAAATTTTTGATGGGTTCTAGTGTATGCCCCATAATGGAATATATATATTTATAAAATAGGTTTACGTGTTTAATAATACCAAAACTATATTTATATATGTATATATAACTCATACATATGCACAAAATACATACAGCAAACATATACATATGTATATGTAATTTGAAAGAGTTGGTACAATATGAAAATCCAAGCTCATGAGTGCTCTAAGTTGTGGGTCTATTTTCCGAAGTAAGTGAAGTAGATAAGCTATACATAAATTATCTTTTGGCAGAAATTTTTATTTCCTATGTCATTGAGGGGTCTTCCTACTCATTCTTTAAGTCAGTTCTGATTTGAAGGTTTGCCAAAATAAATCCTCACTAGTCACAAGAAACTTTATACTTAGGTGACCTCTGTAATACTAGCTTTTGGAGGCTCCTAATTTGCAAACCAAAAAATTTTGCGTAACATTTGCAGATAGAATCAGTTTGCGTAATGAGAAGGGGAAATCAAAGGGACACTTCTGGTTAGATTGCTATAATGATATGATGCATAAACTTTTTTTTCTTTCTTAATGTTAATATCTGTTTCCACAAATCAATGAAGCATATACCTTGGTTGAGAGCAATGTTATAGGATAAATATTTCATTTAAATATCTGTTATAACATAAAATCTACAGTATAATTCTGAGTAGGCTTATTTTCAATGAATGAAAATAGACTTAAAAATGAAGATTCTTTCAGATATATACATTCTTTCTAAAATGAAGACTTTAATCTGGACATTAATTTTAGAAGTACATCCAGTAAAATAAACTATAATTTCTCTTATTTTGTTGGTATATTTCTCTAAAAAGAAAGAATATTTTACTCCAAGAAAACAACAATATTATAAAAAGTAAGAGAAAAAATAAAATGTAGTCAAGATACATTTTGCAAATATTAAAGAAATTACACATATACTCTGTCGTAAAAAAGAGGTCACAGACATGAGTATCAGACTCAGAATTCCTGACACAGATCCTTTTGAATTTATAGCAATTTGGCATTATATTATAATGAAGGAGATTTGGTTTCAAAGGACTTGAAAAGCTCTTTTACACTAGTCTTCCAAATGTGAATTTTTTTGGACAGGAAAAAACTTTACTTAATTTTGGAAACTCATGGAAAACACAAATACAGCATAATATCTAAAATGAATTATCAGCCTTCAAACTCAAAGTTTCTCTTTGAAATTGAATCCAAAAGCAAGTTCCATATTCTTTGCATAATTTTTACCTAGAGGACTTCTTTTAGATTTTTTGAACAAGCATAATTCCAAGATTTATTGAAATTAATAGTAAAGGTAAATATTTACTGAGTGTCTGCAATGGGAGAGATGTTGAAATCTAGTATGTCTTAATATTTAGTTAAAGAGATTTCTTTTTCATCAGGGCAAATAAGGCCTACTTCCTACTATTGAGAAATATAGCAGCCTTATAGGTTGAATTGGGAAAAATGCCAGTTGTACACATATGTTCAGCCACCTTTAGGGCATCTTACACATTTCACAACTCTTCTTAATTTCTTTTGGCCAGTTTCTTGTCTTTTTTGGGGGGTTACATAACTTCTTCTTTGGTATTTTCTAACCTAAAAGGTATGTATTTCTTAGGCCTGTTCCTCTCAAATATTGGCCTAATTTTGAAGTTATGTGAAGTACTCACAGAACAAATTTATTCAGCTTCATACAAGATAGTTCCTTTGGCAAAGTTTCTTTCTTTCTCTTTTTCTCTCTCCCTCTCTCCTTATTTTGACCTGTTGCTCCTCCCATTTGGAATCCTCCCTACATCACCCCCTCACCTCACAGCACCCCATGTTGAAGGTAGTATAATCTATATTTTATTATTTAAGTACTTGTTCTGCAATTCAAAATTTGTCAACCTTTGAGACTTTTTAAAATCATAAATGGGAAATCAATATTTAAAGCATATTGTCTACTTATGAAAAGTAAAATACATTAAAAAGTAACTTTCAGCATTCTTTTGAATACTTTCTAGAGCACCATTAAACCATGTCCAAATATTGTTCTGTTCTACAGCGTGGGTGGATATTGTTTTCATCAAATGCCTGAGACTTGTCAGCTCAGAAAGCAGTGAGGTCAAACTGATACACTGTGACTGCCTATAGTATAGTTATGCAAAAGTCAAAGTCTTTTACCTTGATTGCTTCTGAAAGAATTATTCAGAAAAAATACATTTAGAACAAGAAATATTTCCATGTGGCTTTTAAAAATAATTTCATGGCTCAGAATAATTGTACAAAATGGCTTCTGCATTGTTGATTCAAGTCAACTTTCCTCTTACTTCCCCACATCTACTCAACCCTATCATCTTTAACTTTAATAATATAGATAATTACATTAGAGAATTTCTTGCCTAAGAAAATCATGAAATCTTTCTTTCATGTTTCATCAAACTTCTCCTCATGAATTGTTAACTTCCAAAGAAATTTGATTTTTTTTTTTTTTAAGATGGAGTCTCACACCATTGCCTGGGTTGGAGTGCAGTGGCGCAATCTCGGCTCACTCCAACCTCCGTCCCCCAGGTTCAAGCAATTCTCCTGCCTCAGCCTCCTGAGTAGCTGGGATTACATGTGCCTACCACCACGCCCAGCTAATTTTTGTGTATTTTTGATAGAGATGGGGTTTCACTATGTTGGCCAGGCTGGTCTTGAACTCCTGACCTTGTGATCTGCCTGCCTCGGCCTCCCAAAGTGCTGGGATTATAGGCATAAGCCACTGTGCCCGGCCCAAAGAAATCTGATTTTTAAAAACAGTAATAGAAGCTTCGACACAGAAGTACAGCAGGATGTCGGACATTTTGGAACTAGCTACTCATATGTTTTAACTGAAGTGTAGGGCATGGATGAGAGAGAGAGAGTTGCAAAGTCTAAAAACAACATCATCACAAAAAAACCTAGTTTTGTGCTATATGAAAATGTTTGGATTCTCTTCTGAAAGTCATGGAGATCTACTGGAGGATTTTAAATGGGTGGGCGTGTGTCGTGACATAATTGGATTTGTATTTTAGGAAGGTCCTTCTGGCTTCAGTTATGGAATATCAGGGAGATCTCTTAGGAAGCTGTGTTAGTAATCTAGGTTAAAGGTGGTCATGGCCTAATCCAAGGAGAGGTTGTGGGAAAGGAATGGAGAGAAACTACAATAAAGAGGTCAAACCTCCAGAGCTTAGAGTTGGGGATTGAAGGTAAAGTCACATTTGCTATAGGTTTAATTGTGGATGCGTTCTCTAGTCCTAACATTTGAGTTTCTAACTTGCTTCAGAAGCCTCACCTCCACATTGTTAAAAAGTAACTTTCAACATTCTTTTGAAATCTGTCTTGTGTCCCATTTCTGGTATTCTATATTGTATGTTGATTTATACGAGACATCTACCTCTGTTAATTAGAGTACAGATTTAGAGTAAAACAAAGGGGAGAATTTACTCTTTATTTTTAATATTATTATTTTTTGGAGACGGAGTCTCACTCTGTGCTCAGGCTGGAGTGCAGTGGCACGGTTTTGGCTCATTGCAACCCCCACCCACTAGGCTCAAGCAATTTTCCTGCCTCAGCCTTCCAAGTAGCTGGGATTACAGGCGCATGCCACCACACTTGGCTAATTTTTGTATTTTGGTAGAGATGCGCTTTCACCATGTTGGCCAGGCTGGTCTTGAACTCCTGACCTGAGGTGATTTGCCTGCCTTGGCCTCCCAAAGTGCTGGGATTACAGGCATGAGTCACCATGTCTGGCTGCGAATTTACTCTTTATAAGAACAAGTTAGTTTTATACAGACTTGTATAAGAATTACAGTGGTTACAACACTCTATGGTTACAACCACTCTAATTCTTAGCGGGTATGTCACAAAAAACTAACATTCTCTGGGCCATAGATTGGGCGGGGCAACAGATGTGCTGAGGGCTCAGTATAAACATATCACCAGCATGAAAATAAATGAACTAAACCAAACTATTTCCTAATACTGGGGACTGACGAGGAGTAAGAAGTGTTAACATTCATTGCCTCAAATTGAACTTTGACATACTCATTGTATTTGCATACTTACACTAGAAATCTACTGTCAGAATTCCCACCCCAAAACAGATTTCTATGCAAATTAAGTTCAATCAGAAAAGAGCAGATGGTCAAAGTATTTTGTACTCTCCAGACTTTGGATAATTTCTTGATTGTTTGGTAGTCCAGAACTGTCCAGGACATGGGGAAGTCAGAAGTCCGCACTGTGGGATCTGGGGGTTACAGCTGGGCTTCACTGTGGAGAAAACTGTCAGCCCTGCTTAGTATTAAAAAGGCCTACAGAAGCACTATCCTATGATGCGTTGGATTTGATATGGTTTCCTGACTGAGCAGACAATGTCTCTAGGACAGGACCGCAGCTTACTCAGTTAGGCTTCCCTTGCAGCCTTCCTTTATGTCGGAAGCATTGTAGCAGTTTTCTCCTAGGGAATGAAAACATTCAGAGCTTGTTTTCCTAATGGCTAGAATCAATTGGTGAGAGCACAGGGGGCAAAAAGTGGCATCAACATTGATTGTCCAAGATAACAGTGGTGGCACTGGGGTTGTTTTTGGATGTGAAGCATTGATCAAGATTGCGTTGGGGGTTAGAATTAATGAAGGAGAAAGTGGCTCTCCTAGAAGAAGCTGCAGAATAATCTTGGAGGAGCCTGAGTTCAAGACACTTTATCTGGTGTTGGAAACAGAAACTGGAATGGCAAAGCAATGAGAGGGCAAGGCGGGTGACTGGAGTATCTTCAACTAGGAGATTAACGTCTTGTCTTCCTTGAGCAATTGCAGGCAGTTGAGCATCAACAGAGACCATGAGAGCAGGAAAGGGAGATAACCATGTGAATTATTTTATTAGCTCTAATTGCTCCAATATTTTCTTTTATTACTCTAATTCACCCTTAAATCTAAATATAAACATTGAAGCAGTGCTCACTGTTAAGGTTTTGTTAGATTTATGAGATGTTCACGAAGTGCTTGTATCTATGCTGGCTTTACTTTATGTGCCTTGAATGGTAGGTAGAAGCAGTTTTTAAGCAAATCACTGGAAATTGCAGAAAAATATTGCAATATGTCAAATGATTTAAGTTGTCAGTAAGGATTGGGGATTAGTTCAGTTACTGACTTTCATGCTCAGTTTTCGTTTTTTGCCAAATAATGCTGGAAAACAGAGGTTAGCTATTACTCTTACTTTAATATTTCTATTCTTGATTGAAATTGACATTTTTATGTAGACCACAAAGTATATAAAACACAGCCATAGTCTTCTGTCTTAAAAAAAAGAGATTATATAAAATAAAATTTAGACCATGCACCTGTCTCCATTTCTTTTACATTCTGATGCTGGCAGTAAAGGATCTGATTGTATTTTTTATAGAAGATAGTTTTAGTAATGTCTATTTAGACTCCTGAAATACATTCATTTAAAAATTATTTTTGAAAGGTCTACTGCGTGCTAGGCACTGTCTTGGTGATCTGAACATATTATTGAATAAAAACCACAAGGATCCCTTTTCTAGAATTTACATTTTTAGTAGGGGGAGGAAGAAAATGAATAGTCAAGTAATAAATAAGTAAATTATAGTGTCTTAGAAGGTGATGAGTGCTATGGATTTAAAAAATGTTTAGGACGGTCAGGGGAAACAAGTGATAACTTTGAGTTCAGTTTTGGCTTCACTGAGATGATATTTGAACAAAATCTTGACGAAATTAGGAACATAGCTATGAAGATATCTGGGGTAAGAATGTTCCAGAAAGAGAGGGCAGCCCATGCAAATTTGTGTTAGAGGAACAGCAGGGAGCCAAACTGTCTCACTATGTCCAGCATGCTTTGTCCGGCTTCTGACAGTGTGGCAAGTTATGGCTGTTTCTGTCATTCAATAAATTCATAGAAAATGCCTGCTTATCCCCAAACACTCTGCTAGGCTTTTGAGACAGCGTATTTACTGACCTCTCAGAGCTTACAATATCTCAGGGAAAGTATACATTAACACACAAAGCCGTAATTATAACTGTATAAAGTTTTCCTAACAGTTAGGATGCCACAGAGAAATATGACAGGAAAATTCAACCTGGCCTGGTAATCCGCATTGATTTTCTGACTTTCTGGTGAGAGGTAAAGAATGAAGAGTGAGGTGGGCTAAGAAGTGAGTGTCACTTTCCAGGTAGAAGAACTAACATATCCGGGAGGAATTGAAGTAGTAAAGAGGTGAGGAAATTTATAACACTAGAAAAAGGCCATTGTTACTTAGGCACAGAGAAGAGGAAAAGTGGCTTGAGTTGAGGCTGCGGCCAGAAAAATGCAAGTCCTTAGGCCACCTTGAAGAGTTTGGATAATGTCCACAAGGCCAAAAGAAGCCATTGAATGAGTTGTACAGAGGCTCCAGCAAAACAGAAACAGCAGCAGCTAAATGGGAATCAATGGACCTGGATTCTAGTGCTGGTTGTGATACTAATGTGCTTTGTTACTTGGGTAAGTGAATACAACTTCTCAGCCTCACTTTTTAAAATTCACTATATATTTTTATATATATCCTTTTTCATATTTATTTTTATATTTGTATCTATTCATTAGATTGCTTTGTCTCTTATGCACTGTAATAAGTTGAATTGTGTTGTCCGGAAAGATGTGTTGAAGTCCTGACCCCTAATACCTCAGAATGGGGTCTTATTTGGAAATAAGGTCAGGGCAGATATAACTGGTCAAAATTAGGTCATACAGAGTAGGGTGGGCCCTTAATCCAATATGAATGATTTCCTTATAAGGAAGGGAAGATTTGAAGGCACACAGAAGAAAGACATCCTTGTGAAGACAGAAGCAGAGATTGGAGTGATACAGTTATAGGCCAAGGAATGCCAAAGATTGGCAGCTTAACTAATTACATCTGCAAAGACCCTGTTTCCAAATAAGGTCACATTCACAGGTACCAGGGACGAGGACTTGAACATATTTTTTAGAGGAAGACAATTCAGTCTGCTGTAACACCTATTGCACCGATTCTCTAAACAATTGTCTATACTCATTGTTTTGACTTCCTTACCATACCATTTATTCCTGGATAAACTGGTTTTCAGTTCCACCATTGTAAAAACTGCTATGACAAAAGCCACCAATCATCCATACTCTAATTGCCATATCCTTCAGATAATTTTCAATCCTCATCATACTTAAATTGTAAGGCATATTTGGATCTGTTGACCATTTCTTTCTTCTTAAAGTTTCCTCTTCCCTTAGTTTCTTACCCAAATTCATCATTTTTCTCATGCTTCTCTATTTTTAAAATTTTCTTTGTGCTATTTTCTTTCTCTCTCTGCTCTTTAAGCACCAGGTTTTCCAAGGGTCCTACATGCTTTTTCTGGTTCATTCATCCATCCCTGTGTCCTCATTCACTGCATTTAAGTTGATGACTCTCAAGTTTGTGTCTTCAGCCAAGTCCAACCTGAGCTCCAAATTATAATATCAAAGTGTCTACTGGACACCTCTGTCCAACATAACTAAAGCAAAACTTACTGTCTTTATCTCCTAACCTATTATGCTTGCGTTACTCTTTATCTTATGAATAGCATCACTGTTCACCTATTTATCTGAATAGGGTATGTGTAAGTTTAGTTCAATCTCTTTGCCCCTGTCATTTCTCACAATCGTTTAATCATCAACCCTCTCATCCCTTTCCATCTCACTATAGTGGCTTTGGTTCTTAGAATATACCTGCTCTCCCCCTTCCCAGCTTTGTACCTTCTTAATCTACTCCCCACTTCACCATGAAGGGATTTTTCTTGACAAGAACCTCATGATGTACATCTTCTGTCTATCTTTAATCCCTTGAATTGTTTAAACTTTATTCCTTAAGCAAGCAGTAAAATACAGTTCAAATGGTTAGGGTGTCCTTGGTCAGCCATTAGACTATAGCTTAGCCTCTTTTTCACCTGCCAGTCTGTAGATAATGCTTCCCTTATTCCCAGATGGCTGCAGTTCCCCAAATGCACCAGGTGGCTTTCACAGCACTATCTTTATTTATCCTCAGTCTCCTTCTCCAATCTAAACATCTTCCATCTTCCTTCAGATCTAACCTCTAGCATTATATTTTCTATGAGTTTTCTCTGATTGTCCCAATTCCCTCCTCTCTCTCCTGTGGAATGTTCTGTCATATCATCTATGATGCTCTATGAATTTAGTGTTTATACATCTGTTTCTTCTTTTACACTTCAAACACCTTGAGGAACAAGAATATAATTTCTTCTTTTGATTTCCAGGACCTAGAATGGTGACTTCCTGTAATGAGTGCTTAATGAATATTCTTTGAAAGCATAACATATACAATCCCATGTACTGCATTTTTAAAAGGAGTACAGTGATTTTAGGATTTTGATTTCTGTATATACCAGGTTATTTCTCTGCATTATCCAAAAAAGGGCAATTTTGTAGAACATTCAGGAAAGAGAAAAGTATCCAGCTGATTATGAAAACACTTTATAGAGCAATAGACAATGAAATACCATACACTGAAGTTTTGTCATGGTCTACATTTCAACATGCTTTGTAGTTAATCACTTTTGCTTTAAAAATTCTAAATCGGTTAGAAGGTCATCACACAACTCAGTCAGTAGACACCTTAGGAAGGAATGTATTTCTTTAAGTCAGCCATGGCTGGTGAATGAGTATCTATTATCTCCAATGGAAAGGACACAGCAACTTCACCTTGTTATCATAGTGGAGGGCAGAGAAATAGCAACATTAAGCAGTAAGCAGTAAGACCTGCTTGAAGAGGGCATGTCAATAGAGGTTTCCTCTGTAGCAAGGAAGCTGCTCCCAGCTTGTTTTGAATGCTTAGTGCTTTATTATGTTGTTTCTGGATGGCTTTTCTCTTTTCTTTCCTCACTCCTTGGGCCCCTCCTCTAGGGCTCAGTAGCACGGTAAAGATGCTTTTTGACAGACAAGAGATAATCTTACACTTGACTTCCAATATCAAGGCATTTTAACTGGCACACTTTATATTGAATAATTCATGGTATTCAAGCTTTACTTCACTCCACAAAGAAAGTGCTTTCTCTTAGCAGCCACAGTAGATATGAGCAGCTAATTCATTATTTAAAGAGATTAAGTATTAGCAACTGGTACTGGCTCTTCAGAGCTCTCTTTATTCCCTTTGCTCATGTTATCCCCAGCCTCTCAGCTGCCTAGAACAGTTTTTAGATTGATTTTACCATATTTAAGTCTTTTTTAAAAAAGATCTACCCAAAATCCTCACTATTTTCAGAACTACTTTGTCCTATTTTAAAAACGTAAAGCAATGTCTGTTAGAACTGAATCTCTGCAGGCTCACGGGAATACATACAATTGCAACACGTTTTGCTTTCAGTTAAGAAAATGTGGCAGGTGGGAGGAATGTAAGAAATCCGAGTTTGCTCAAATTTACAGACCACTTGCTGCAATAGGCCAAGGAAAGCTTGGGCGTTTTAAACAGGTGGTAAAAGTGCATGAAGCCCCAACTTTCAAGTATTGTTACTCTGAAAGGAAAAGTCCCCATGGAGAACTGTCCTCTTTATATTTTCAGAGAAAAAGAGAGGAGAAAGTGTTTGAAATGTGTTTCTCTTTTGTCGACACATCCTCAGGTTGGATCTCATTCAACACAAATTTTCACTCTTTCATTTCCAGTTAAGAAGAGAGAGGAAAGTTTGCCAAAAGGTCATGAGGTTTCACTTCCCGTAGACCTTGCCAGAGGGTAACATAACAACGTAATCAGGTTTGGAATGGTGAAATAGTGATATGTATGTATGAAACTTCTTGAAAAAAGTGACTGGGTTTAAGGAAATATATTTCTAGGATTTGAGATAAAAGAAAACATTGGACATCATGTTGCTTAAAGCAGTAATAAATATTTTTCTTAATTTACACTTTAGGTTTAGTCTTTTTCTTTCTTTCTTTTTTAAAGAGTTATCCTTTTCTAAGAGTTTTTCTTATGATTTCAACTTTCATTTTAGATTTGGGGGTACACGTACAGGTTTATTACCTGAGTATATTGTGTGATGCTGACATCTGAGGTGTGAATGATCCTGTCACCCAGGTAGTGAGCATGGTACCCAATGGGTAGTTTTCCAACAAACATTCCTTTCAGTCCTCCCACCGTCTTAGGGGTCTCCAGTGTCTATTGTTGCCATATTTATGTCCATGTGTACCTAAAGTTTAGTTCCTACTTGTGAGAGCATGTGGTCTTTGATTTTTTTTCTGTCCCTACATTAATTCAATTAGGATAATGTCTTCTAGCTTAATCCATGTTGCTGCAAAAGACATGTTGCTGCAAAGGATGATTGGGTTTTTTAACGGCTGCATAATATTAAATGGTGTATATGTTCCACATTTTCTTTTTCCAATCTGACACTGATGAGCAGGTAGGTTGATTCCATGTCTTCGCTATTGTGAATAGTGCTGCGATGAACATATGATTGCCTTTTTGGCAGAATGATTTATTTTCCTTTGGATATATACCCAGTAATGGGATTACTAGGTAGAATGGTAATTCTGTTTTAAGTTCTTTGAGAAATCTCTAAACTGCTTTCCATAGGGGCTGAACTAATTTACACTCCCAGCAATGTAAGTAGTCTCTTTTCTTTACATCCTTGCCAGCATCTGTTGTTGTTTGATTTTTAATAATAGCCATTATATTTGGTGTGGAGGATATCTCAGTGTGGTTCTGGTTTTTGTTTCTCTGATAATTAGTGATGTGGAGCATTTTTTATAGTGTCTGTTCATGTCTTTTGCCCACTTTTTAATGGAGTTTTTTGTTTCTTTGCTTGTTGAATTGTTTCATTTCCTTGTAGATTCTGGATATTAGACCTTTGTCAGATGCACAGTTTGTAAATATTTTCTGCCATTCTGTAGGTTGTCTGTTTACTCTGCAGATGGTTTCTTTTGCCATGCAGAAGCTCCTTAGTTTAATTAGATCCCACTTGTCAACTTTTGTATTTGTTATGATTGCTTTTGAGGACTTAATCACAAATTGTTTCCCTATGCCAATGTCCACAACTGTATTTCCTAGGTCCTCTTCTAGGATTCTTAAGTTAGAGATCTTATGTTTAAATGTTTAATCCATCTTGAGTTAATTTTTATGTATTGTGAAAGATAGGAGACCACTTTCATTCTTTTGAAGATGGCTAACCTGCTATTCTGGCACCATTTATTGAACAGAGAGTCCTTTTCCCATTGCTTATTTTTATTGACGTTGTCAAAGATCAGATGTCTGTAGGTGTGTGGCCTTATTTCTGGGTTCTCTAACCTGTTCCATTGGTCTATGTGTTTGTTTTTGTACCAGTACCATGCTGTTTTGGTTACTGTAGCCTTATAGGATAGTTTGAAATTGGGTAATGTGATGCCTCTGGCTTTGGTCTTTTTGGTTAGGATTGCTTCAGGTATTTGGTCCATGTTTTTTGTTCTATATAAATTTTAAAATGGGAAATCTGTGAAACATTTTGTTGGTAGTTCGATAGAAGTGGCATTGAATCTATAGATTACTTTGGGCAGTATGACTGTTTTAATGATATTGATTCTTCCAACCCATGGAATGTTTTTCCATTTCTTTGTGTCATCTATTATTTATTTCAGCAGTGTTTTGTAGTTCTCCTTGTAGAACTCTTTCATCTCCTTGGTTAGATGTATTCCTAGGTATTTTATTTTATTTTTTTTTGTAGCTATTGTAAATGGGATTGTGTTCTTAATTTGACTCTCAGCTAGTTGTTGTGTATAGAAATGTTATCAATTTTTGTACAGTGATTTTGTATCTGAAAACGTTAATGACATCATTTATTAGTTCTAGGAGACTTTTGGCAGAGTCTTTAGGGTTTTCTAGGTATAGAATATATTACCAGCAAAAAGAAATAATTTGATCTTGTCTTTTTCTAGGAGTGTTTTAAAGGAGATATTGCACTGAAGTGATAAAGGTAAGTTGATGGCCTTGTACTCCATATGGCCTAAAAAACAAGGTGTCACTGAAACTAAGAACATATTAACTTGTATAGCTTTATTTTCAGTCTGTTTAAATTATTAGAGGGCATGAATTGTAAATAAACTCCCTACATATCTAGTATGATCTTGAATTTTGGGTACCCTTTACTTATTGCATGGGGAAAATATATACAAACTTCACTCATTCATTCAAAAATTTCTTGAATGAGAAAATCAGAAAGGCATATATTCGGTGATCCATAAAACTGTATTTCTTGACTAAGACACAACCTTGAATAAGCTCAGATCTGGCTCATACTGTAAAAGGCCTTATTTGAAAGGTAGAAGAAAGAATGTGAATCAAACATCAATTGCTCTTTTATTGTGTAAAAGGCAAAGTCCTGTGTGATGAGGAGTAACAGTCAGAAGTAAGACACTATTCTTGCCCCCATCAACCTTAGCACTTTAGTATCTACACTAGTCTTAGATCCATCAGAGGAGAGGGAGGAAACTTATAGGGGACAAAAGGATCAACAAAATTCATTCTAACTTTGAGATTTTACAAGCTCTTTTTTTGTCCAATAGGCAACAGGAAACTCAAACAGATTTTTTTTTTTTTTTTTTTTTTTTCCAGAGGAGCACAAGATGGTTAGTAGTTTGGGTTTTGAAGTTAAAATGGCCTGTGTTTAAAATATAGTTCTACCATGCAATAGCTGTGTTACCTTGGATAAATCTCTTAATCTCTCCAAACCTCCTTTTCTCTGCTGTAAAATGAGGACTTTAATGGTATTTATCTTATAGTGTGAGAATTAAATCAGATAATGTATGATAATTGCTTAGCATAATGCTGAACACATAAAAGACATTCAATAAACCTCTTTTCTAAAGAGTGTTTTTAGAAAATTAACCTGGCACTGACATTTACATTTAATTTGCAATTGAGATTGTGGAAGTTTAGGAAATGCTGCTTTGTATGGAATTGGGAATTTTATAAAATGTGACTGTATTTTATCATAATTTAATAGTCATTTCAACTCAGTTGTGCCAAAAAATGGTGAAAAAAGTCATACTACTTTTGGACATAACTATCTCAGTGTGATCTAATAATAGCTGCTGCTTCATTTGGGGTGTTTTACATACTTTCACTAAGGTAAAATATGTGTTTTAGAAAAGAAAAAGTAGCTTAATTCATTTTGCAAAGTTTTGTAAACATTTAAAAGATTTTAAAGAACATTTGGTGAATTAATATTATGTATTGATTATTGTAGGCATTCAACTGAGATAGAGAAGGGATTTGAAAATTTTGTTTCTTGAATGGGAAAGAGGATTGAAGAATAAGGAACCATTTATTAAAATTCAGAGGTTTAAAAAGTTATTTTGGAAATCTTAATTGTAAGAAGTTGGGATACCCTGGTTGGAAACAAAATCTATTCCTCAAGAATCAGGATTTAAATTGTGAATTTCAGATTTTAAGATTTACCTGTCATGTCATTGTTCACATAGAATCAACATCTTTCTTTTACTGGATTACTTCCAGAGACATTTTTAGACAATGCTTTTTCTAACACATACACATTTACAAACACAAAACTTTCCAATGTAAGCAACCACCTCTCTCTCTGCATTGATGAAATCTCAATAAAGACAAGACAAAATGAAGAAGACCAAAATATCACGTATTTATAAAAAATTTATGAATCATTCCAAAACTTTATGAAAGTAAGCTTTTTTTTTTTCCTTTGTAAGCGTGCTTACTTTTCTATGGATTAAAAGTGCTGACAGCCAGTCTGGAGGAAGAAATCGTGTTTGGCAGGATTCATTTGCAATTAGCTGAGGGAGATCATTGTTCAATGGTAGGTTCACCTAATGGAGGTCGAGTTGAGTTTCACCCACAATTATTGAATGCGGACAATGTGCCCTACTTGTACCACATGCTGGTGGGGACATGAATAGGAACCAATACTGGAAAGTAAAGGGGCTAACAGTCCCATGACAATGCTCTCAACTGAGGCTGCTACCAGAGTATCTGTATCTTTGAGGAAGGCAGCAAGTACACTATTACTAGTAATAGTTAAAGGTATAAAGTTCGGGAATGACAACTTTTCATCCATCTAAAAGGATTCAGTGTTATTCTTGTAGTGAAATCGCTTGCACTCACATATATTCTGATATGTTTTGAGAGGGGCAACAGAAGTTATAGGTAGAGCCTGAACTACACAGATTCAGTACCCTGTAGGGAGTGGTCACTATTACCACAAGGTTAACAGTGTGTGCTTAAGGCAGTTTTGTAACAGTTGTAAATGTTGTCATTACATTTACCTCCATTGTCTTTTGCATTTTATCCATGAATAAGTTTTTAATGAAAAGAAGATGAGACTAGATAAAGTAAGAGTACTTACAATATTAAATACATATTTGTCTTATTGAGAATAATGATGCTCTTTATATAAAAATAGGTTACAGCCTGTATATTCTATATATTGTAATAAAAATAAATATTTATTTATAAATATCCTTTAGTATTATAATTGCTAACTTATTAATATTTGTTGAATTGAATTCTAGAAAGTTCAAAATTCATATTTAAGAAATAATGTTTTCATATTAAAGATAATATTAGCCACATTTATTATTCTTTTTAAGAATAATTTTTGAGATCTTTAAAAACATGATTTAATTCTCATGCTTTAAAAACACTTTTTTTTTTTTTTTTGAGACCGCTGTTGCCCAGGCTGGAGTGCAGTGGCCTGATCTCAGCTCACTGCAAGCTCCGCCTCCCGGGTTTACGCCATTCTCCGGCTAAAAACACTTTTTTGATTTCTATGTTAACTTAAAAAAATCATTATTTTTCTGATTTTTCTTTTCTCTTCCTTTTTTTAAACCTGTTTTTTGAACAAACTGTTTCCATGGAATTGTGTAGCTTATATAAGCATCATCTGATATGTGGAATACAATGGGGAGAAAAAAGAGTTGAGACACTACAGCCTAGTGCATTCAAATGTAATTTTTCTCAAAATGAATACTTTTCATATATACATTATTGCAACAATGCCTGAGATTTATTCGTCTGTCTTTTTTTCATGTTAAATTATCTTTAATTTTTATTATTATTTTTTAATCTATTTTCCAGGATACATGTGCAGGATGTGCAGGTTTGTTAAATAGGTAAATGTGTTCCATGGTGGATTGCTGCATCTATTAACCCATCACCTAGGTATTAAGCCCCACACGCATTAGCTATTTATCCTGATGCTCTCCCTCCCACTGCCCCCTCAACATGCCCCAGTGTGTGTTGTTCCTCTCCCTGCATCCATGCTTTCTCATTGTTCGGCTCCTACTTATAAGTGAGAACATGTTGTATTTGGTTTTCTGTTCCTGTGTTAGTTTGCTGAGGATGATGGCTTCCAGCTCCATCCATCTCCCTGCAAAGGACATGATCTCATTCCTTTTTATGGCTGCATAGTATTCCATGGTGTATAAGTACCACAGTTTCTTTATCCAGTCTATCATTGATGAGCATTTGAGTTGATTCTGTATCTGCTATTGTGAATAGTGCTGCAATGAACATATGCATGCATGTATCTTTGTAATAGAATGATTTATATTCATTCCTCTGGGTATGTACCCAGTAACGGGATTTCTGCGTCAAATCGTATTTCTGGTTCTAGATCTTTGAGGTATTGCCATACTGTCTTCCACAATGGTTGAAAGAATTTACATTCCCATCAGCAGTGTAAAGGCATTCCTCTTTCTCCTTAACTTTGCCAGCATCTGTTGTTTCTTGACTTTTTAATAATCACCATTCTAACTGGCATGAGATAGTTACTGGGATTTCTGGGTCAAATGGTATTTCTGGTTCTAGATCTTTGAGGTATTGCCATGCTGTCTTCCACCATGGTTGAACGAATTTACATTCCCATCAACAGTGTAAAGGCGTTCCTATTACTCCATAACCTTGCCAGCATATGTTGTTTCTTGACTTTTTAATAATCGCCATTCTAACTGGTATGAGATAGTATCTCATTGTGGTTTTGATCTGCATTTCTCTAACGATCAGTGATGTTGAGCTTTTTTTCATAAGTTTGTTGGCCACATGTACATCTTTTGAGAAGTGTCTGTTCATATACTTTGCCCAGTATTTGATGGGTTTGTTTGTTTTTTTCCTGTAAATTTGTTTAAGTTCATTGTAGATTCTGGATAGTAGGCCTTTGTCAGATGTATAGATTGCAAAAATTTTCTCCCATTCTGCAGGTTCACTCTGATGATAGTTTCTTTTGCTGTGCAGAAGCTCTTTATTTTAATTAGATCCCATTTGTCAATTTTTGCTTTTGTTGCAGTTGCTTTTGATGTTTTTGTCATTAAATCTTTGCCAGTGCCCATGTCCTAAATGATATTGCCTAGATTTTCTTCTAGGGTTCTTATAGTTATGGGTTTTACATTTAAGTCTGTAATCCATCATGACTTAATTTTTGTATAAGGTGTAAGGAAGTGGTCCAGTCTCAATTTTCTGCATATGTCTAGCCAGTTTTCCCAGCACTGTCTATTAAATAGGGAATCCTCTCCCCACTGCTTGTTTTTGTCAGGTTTATCACAGATCAGATGGTTGTAGATGTGCGGTCTTGTTTCTGAGATCTCTATTTTGTTCCATTGACCTATGCATCTGTTTTGGTACCATTACCATGCTGTTTTTGTTACTGTAACCTTGCAGCATAGTTTGAAGTTGGGTAGCATGATGCCTTCAATGATAGTTTAATGGATATATCATTGAATTTATAAATTACTTTAGGCAGTATGGCAACTTTCATGAAATTGATTCTTCCTATCCATGAGTATGAAATATTTTTCCATTGAGAATAATCAAATAAACACAATAAAAAATGTTAAAGGAAATATCACCACTGACCCCACAGAAATACAAGCAACCATCAGCGAATATTATAAACACCTCTCTGCAAATAAACTAGAAAATCTAGAAGAAATGGATAAATTTCTGGACACATATACTCTTAAGACTAAACCAGGAAGCAGTCAAATCCCTGAATAGACCAATAACAAGTTCTGAAATTGAGGCAATAGTAAATAACTTACCATCCAATAAAAGCCCAGGACCATCTGGATTTATAGCTGAATTCTACCAGAGGCACAAGAAACTGACACCATTTCTTCTGAAACTATTCCAAACAACTGAAAAGGAGAGACTTCTCCCTACTTCATTTTAAGTGGCCAGCATCATGCTGATACCCAAACCAGGAAGAGATACAACAAAAAAGGAGATCTTCAGGCCGATATTTTTGATGAACATTGATGCAAAAATTCTTAATAAAGTACTGGCTAACCGAATCCAGCAGCACAGCTCATCCACCACAATGAAGTCAACTTCATCCCCGGGATGTAAGACTGGTTCAACATATGCAAATCAATAAATGTAATTCATCACCTAAACAGAACTAAAGGCAAAAACCACATGATCATCTTAATAGGCACAGAAAAAGTCTTCAAAAATTCAACATCCCTTCACGTTAAAAATTCTCAATAATCTAGGTACTGATGGAAAATATCTCAATGTAATAAGAGCCATTTATGACAAACCCATTGCCAATATTGTACTGAGTGGGCAAAAGTTAGAAGCATTCCCCTTAACAACCAGCACAAGACAAGGATGTCCTATCTCACTACTCCTATTCAACATAGTATTGGAAGTTCTGGCCAAAGCAATCAAGCAAGATAAAGAAATAAAGGGTATTCAGATAGGAAGAGAGGAAGTAGAACTGTCTCTGTAGATGACATGTTTCTATATTTAGAAAACCCCATTGTCATCTGGGCATGGTGGCTCATGCCTGTAATCCCAGCACTTTGGGAGGTAGAGGTGGACGGATCACGAAGTCAAGAGATGGAGATAATCCTGGCCAACATGGTGAAACCTTGTCTCTACTGAAAATATAAAAATTAGCCGGACATGGTGGCACGTACCTGTAGTCCCAGTTACTCAGGAGGCTGAGGCAGAAGAATTGCTTGAACCCAGGAGGCGGAGACTGCAGTGAGCCGAGATCGTGCCACTGCACTCCAGCCTGGGTGACAGAGTGAGACTCTTGTCTCAAAAAAAAAAAAAGAAAAAGAAAAAGAAAAAGAAAACCCCATTGTCTCAGCCCAAAATCTCCTTAAGCTGATAAGCAAATTCAGCAAAGTCTCAGGATACAATATCAATGTGCAAAAATTACAAGCATTCCTATACACCAACAACAGACAAGAAGAGAGTCAAATCATGAATGAACTCCCAGTCACAATTGCTACAAAGACAATAAAATTCCTAGGAATACAGCTAACAAGGGAAGTGAAGGACCACTTCAAAGAGAACTACAAACCACTTCTCAAGGAAATAATAGAGAACACATTCATCTTTCAGTACTTGGCCAGCTACAGATTTTGCCTCTAATATTGTCAATCTGTCCATTTTCTGAACCTCAAATTTTCTAATTTTTGTCATAGCTCTTTTCAGTTTAAGATTACTCAGTTCTCTGAGATACTAATATTAAGACTGAGAAACTCTTTTCAATTATTGACCAGTTCTTCAGACAGGGTAATGACACCCCCCTACTTAAATGCTCTTTGGAAAGAAAGAGATATAGTATTTAAAGGCAAAGATTTGATTATCAGTCTTATTCTAGTTGAGTGCCTTACTGCATAAATTTCACATTCACAAAAAACTGAATTAGCATACATGGGGTGACTCAAGAGTGGTAGGATATTCCAAAATTTCTACAATGAACAGGTGTGTTTTGAAATAATGTGGGCCTTACAGGGCTGAGAAAGCTGAATGTATCTAGTACCAAACAGATCCATAAGAAAATAAAAATATATTGTTGGCCAACTTCGGTGCCAGGATTGTGAATTTTAAAAGTACCAACCTAGACATGATGAAATCCTAGAAATCATGTTCTCTAAAGAGAACAAAGAGAGAAATAAATGAACCACTTAAATTATTTCAGTAATTTTTGATGTATTCGACTAATTCACTCTATAAAGACCGAAAAATGAGCAAACTCAACAAATAACAATTGGTGGTAGGATTCTAGTGTTTTTAGGGTAACTCATCTTTAAGATTATTGGTACTCTGGAATTGGTCCATTGATATTTAGATGATTTGGGTTTGAAAGGTGTCTCTTTTCCTTTAATGACCTATGTGAATTTTTGCCACCTCAACTGTAGATAATATTCAGGACAAATTGAACCCATTTTTGTTTACATCCCACAGGTATCTTTTTTAAAGAGCAGTTCAAACCATGGATTTCAACTCCTTAAGCTGATAAGCAAATCAGGCCAAAACACAGTAGAGTATGGTAGGCTTAACTTTTGTCTCCAAAGGCTATACTATTTTACTCATGAATTCAGGTTAATGTAGATATGTGTTTGGCATTTTATCAGTGATATGCATTATTCGACACAGTGAAAATGCCTGAGAAAGCTGGACTAGAATTACTACAGAGTTTCACAATTTGATGGTTGCGTTTGTGTTAGTCAACCATAGTTTTAAAAAGTTAAGTTAACTCTCTATTACCCTTCTTCTTGTCAGGGACAAATAACGTAGATAATGTGGAATACAAATACACAAAATATAGTTATTATATGCTTTGGGAAACCTCTGGTGGATTTTTGCTGTTCATTCTCTTTCTATCTATCTAAAATTTTCTTTGCATTTAGATTAAATTTCCTATCTAATTACTACATAGGAAACAATACAAGTCAAAATTAAAATCTAGCCTTGTACAACCCACAAGATAAATCATTCTGCACACGAGAAATCCATAATGATTTATTGGATGAATTTAATGTATGACATATATGTAGAATTTTATTAGAACCTAGGAGGCCATGCTATTAGAGTCAAATTGTAAAGCATATGTAGGGTTCAGATCGTAAGAGAAGCACTGAGCCTGCCAAAAATATTTGTATATGGAAAATATGGCAAAGGAAGACATATAAATGAGAAACTAAGAATTTTCACACTTGAATTCTTCCTTTTAGTTTGTTGTAGTTCCCAATAATGACTGAATAAATCTTAAATTTGCCTACTCACAAAAGCCTGTCTACCTAT
Source organism: Piliocolobus tephrosceles (assembly GCF_002776525.5). Lineage (NCBI taxonomy): Eukaryota > Metazoa > Chordata > Mammalia > Primates > Cercopithecidae > Piliocolobus > Piliocolobus tephrosceles. The sequence goes on along the minus strand of NC_045437.1, from coordinate 86,946,534 downwards.
ATTTTCTGCCATCTATCCAACTACGTATCTACCAAAGAAACTTTAAATGTATACAAATATAAATTAACTGGTATTGTTACGATACACACTATTTCATGTAAATATTTACATGACTTCACCATACAATTAAGCATAAATTTAGAAAATACTTTGACGCCTAACACACTGAAGCATGCAGGGGCAAAGGTATTTTGTCTCCACTATGAGTTGATAGGGTTATGCTTTTAAGGGCAGACACAAATGCTTGTTATACTTCATTCTGTTTCCACTACACTCTCAATGCTCATTGCTATCCATGGACCTGACTTTCAAATTGTTCTCTTATTGATCTTCTCTCTTCTCCCTACCACAGTTTGCATATTCCATATTACTTTAGGCTGAGTCTTAGCTTAATATTAGATTGGTGCAAAAGTTATCATGGTTTTTGGCATTACTTTCAATGTAATGTGTTAAGGAAATCATTTGGAGCAAACTAGTTTTATTATTTTCTTCCTTGTTTATATCCTATGAGAGGAGTTGATAATGTAATGATTAAAACTCAGATCATTTATTGGGTCACATTTTTAAAGTAGAGAGTGTTACTATATCTCTAATGCCATGACCCATGCATTTCCATATCCTATTCCTAGAACCTTTCACTTACTTTCTTGTATTAAACAGATCAAATAGGGTCCAGAAACAGACCTGGCTCACTAGTGCTAACTTCCTGCATTGTCTCTTTCTGATTCAGCTTTTCTGCATCTATGACTTCACCATGTTTGCTCTATTCTGAGACCCTCAAATCTTAATTTTCTGAGGAAGAGAACAGGATTCTTGTTGGAGTCCTCATGTTTAAACTTTGCTCTTAATGAGAGAAGTTGTGCAGGGGGCTAGTAAAGAGAGACCAGATAGACCTTTTGAAACTAATACTGTGTTCATTTCCCATGCAGTTGTTCCTTTCATGCATAGTTCCTTGGTGAGAAAAACCAGAGAGAAAGGCTGCAAACCTCTTCCTTGCCCCTGAAGTATTAGACATATGCTTGTTTACTGATTTTGTGGTATCTATTTTGGCTGCTTGGAAACTTCTGGGATTCTTGTTTATATTCTTGATAAGTAAGGTTTCTGTATAGTTGAGTTCTAGATATCTGAAGTGTTATTCTACTTATTTTACAATAATGATTGATGCTTTAAAATACAGACAGTTGAATCCTATTTAATATGGATAGTCTTGTGGATAAAATGAGTGTTAAGTAGAATTAATTTTGTTTTAGTGCTTTACCTACTCAAGTAAAGTTTTGAGATAGAGAATCAGTTGCAGACTTTCAAGGAAAGCTTAAACTAAATAATTTTTGATGAAATTTCAGGCAAATAATTATTACTTTTTATATCTTCTGTAAAAAGGAAAAAATACCTGAGATTGAAACTAAAACCCAATTCAGATCACTTGTATTAAACTTCATTTAAGAGATTCATATTTTTTTTCATTTAAAGGAAAAGGTATTTTTTTCCCATTCCATTCTGCAAAATACTCTCCTTGTTATGGGATTTTGGGTTAATTTATATAGCTGAAGCCAAATTGAATTGCCGTTTTTGAGTCAAATTTATGATTGACTGAATTGGGCCATTATTACTGGAAAGAGCAAAGATTGTTTTGCTGAAGCCCTTGAGGTGTTGAAGACATAATGTCTGCAGGCAGGCAAAAAAAAAAAAAAAAGTCAAAACTATTTTTATGTGTAATGATATGACTAGACACTTATCTCGGAAACTGTTTTGATCAGAGTCCAAAGAAACAAACACATGTAAGTGAGGGTTGAGACCTTCCATGAGGAAATAGGCAAGTATTTCACACTTTGCTTTTGTTAATGCTGCTGAGAAGACATTGCTTAAGACTGTGGCAAGTTGGGTGGGATCTGAGCTGCTAAAACTATAGAGATCTTTTACTTAGCCTAACATGTAGTCATGAGAGACACAGAGGTTCTTTTTTGAATTACTAAGCTATTACTTTTGAATTTCATGTAGTCAGATATCCCAAAGTTTCTATTTAACATTTACTAAACCACTTACAGAATTTCCTTCTGGAACTAGCAGAACTCAGCTCTGGCAGGGACCTGATAAAGTTCTAGCCCTGGATGAGAGTAAGAAATAAAATCGCATTGCAATGCTGTCTTCCAGGGAGGATAGATAAACAAGTCCTATAAAATGTATGCCTATTGTAATACTCTTTTTAAGAATTCCCCTGCCCCCCAACACTGCAGTGTAGTTTGGGGACCTAAAGCCAGCTATTAAACAGTTATGCTGCACTAAAAATAGAAGACGTTTAAGAAACTCAAGTAGTAGTTAGCATTCTATATGTTAGTTTAATTTGAAATTAATTTCAATAATATAAAAATTTATAGAACTTTTTTGAAGTGGGTCATATCATTTCCATTAGACAATGCTCAAGGTATCGGAAAGCAAACACATGGCTATATTCAGTTATCTCCCTAGAGTATCTTTGGCTTGAAATTATTAGCTTACATTGACCAATTCAGAGAGCTGCTTGGAAAACTCCAGATTTCAAGACATCTTTCCTGTTGTAGCATTTATCTTGTTTTAGCTTCACAGAATATAATGATTAACAACAGAAATATTCAGAACAAATGTCTCATGTATTTCTATTATATTTTTATTTAGATTGCAAAGAATTTCAAAACTTACCTAGTGAAGTTCCCTTTCTACTTTTAAGTAAGACAGCGTTTCAAGAATTTGGGAAAACTGTATGTGTACTCTTTCTTAAAATTCTCCTAGGAAATGTGCTTTAAGTAGTTTCTAATCAACACATCAAATTGTACTGATAGGTTCCCACATATAATGGCTTTTTGCAATTACAATTTCTTAAATTGTAGGCAGGGGTTTGGGAGGGGCCCTGGGGGTGAGTTTAGTAGGAGTTTTTTTTTTCGGAGACAGGGTCTCTCTCTATCGCCCAGGCTGGAGTTGCAGTGCAGGATCATAGCTCAGAGCAGCCTGGGCGCCGTGGGCTCAGGTGATCCTCCCACTTCAGGCCCACTCCCACCCTCCCCACAATAACTGGGACTACAGATGCGCACCACCACGCCTAGCTATTTTTTTTTTTTTCTTTTTTTTTTTTTTTGAGACGGAGTCTCTCTCTGTTGCCCAGGCTGGAGTGCAATGGCGAATCTCGGCTCACCGCAAGCTTCCCCTCCCAGGTTCAAGCCATTCTCCTGCCTCAGCCTCCCGAGTAACTGGGATTACAGGAGCCTGCCGCCACGCCCAGTTAATTATTGTTTTTTTTTTTTTTTGTATTGTTAGTAGAGACGGGGTTTCACCGTGTTGGCCAGGATGGTCTCAATCTCCTGACCTCGTGATCCGCCGGCTTGGCCTCCCAAGAGCTGGGATTACAGGCATGAGCCCCCGGCCACGGCTAGCTAATTTTTGTATTTGCTTTTTGTTTTTGTTTTTGTTTTTCTTTTTGAGACAGAATCTTGCTCTGTCACCCAGGCTGGAATGCAGTGGCGTGATCTCAGCTCACTGAAACCTCTGCCTCCTGGGTTCAAGCGATTCTCATGCCTCAGCCTCCCCACTAGCTGGGATTACAGGAATCCACCACCATGCCCAGATAATTTTTGTATTTTTAGTAGAGATGGGGTTTCTCCAAGTTGACCAGGCTGGTCTCGGACTCCTGACCTCAAGTGATCCGAGCTACCGCGCCTGGCCTAATTTTTGTATTTTTAAATAAAGATGGTGTTTCACTATGCTGCCCAGACTGGTCTCTTAGGCTCAAGTGATCTACCAGCCTCCTTGGCCTCCCAAAGTGCTGGGATTACAGGTGTGAGCCACTGTGCCTGTCCTGGGAGGAGTGATCTTAATCTTGTCATACTCTGTTCCTTTTTTAGCAGTCTCTTCTCCAGCCCAACCTGATAAAACTTCAGGGAATGGAGATTTTTTTTTTTTTTTCTTAATAGATAAAAAATTGGGAGGCACCCTGTTTCATGTTGCCATTGGGCAATTTCACTTTCCCACAACTTGTGTACTCTTATACAAATTCTTATACAAATTCTCTTATTCTTATACTCATATACAAATTCTTATACAAATTCTTATACAAATTCTCTTATACAAAGTTCTTACACAAATCTATCCTACATTCTTTGTGCTCCAATTGATGATGGCCTTGATGGGTCCTTCAAAGAAACAGGGAAAAGCTGAACACCATCACTGATACTGAGCTCTTGGCGTATTTGACGACTTTTGCTTTCTTGCTGACTGCTTTGACAGAAGCAATGTGTGACTCATCAGGGGCGGCTTCTGAGTCATGGGGTGATAACACAACTCCTGTATCTCTAAGACTCCTCAAATCTGACACTCACACTCACTGGCTTAAGAGTGCAAGAATGAACAACGGAGGATGATTTCAGGAGAGAATTTGTGTCCCCAGCTGAATCTGTACTTTGCTTTTATTTCAATATGACACCTGAGCCTGGTTTCTAAAGTTTCACCCACTTGCTTTCTGACATATAAAGATGACTTCTAAGTAGTACTGGCTTCACTCAAAGAGGGAGAGGCAGTGTCACATAAAGAGTGAAATGAGAGATACCAGGAAGGTCCTTCCAGCAATATTGAGTCATCAGAACCAGGAATTTTTTGGGAAGAGGCAGAGATTAGTGAAAAGATCTTTAGAGACAGACCTGGACTTGAATTTCTGCTCTTCTACTTAATAGCTGATGGGAAAATGGGAAGGAAAAGGCTGGTGATAACAGATCTGAGGGGCTCAGGATTGTGTGGGGAATACCCTGTGCCAATGAGAAAGGCCTTGGACATAATATATGTTTGTATATTGGGGAAAGCTGGGGTAACATGAGAGGATCATGGAACAGGTGAGGTATGATAACACCAAAGACAAATGCTAAATACTTTTGTTATGGTAACAATAAAATAGGAAGTAAGAAAAAGGATAACTAAATCTGTCTGTCAATATTCAAATGTACTTATTAGATTTAGTACCCTCTTTGTCTCTCTCTTTATGTGTGTGTATATATGTGCATATATAGTGATATATATATAACTATTATATATTGTACATATATAAATATATATATATAATCTTCTATGAACCCACTGTATACCAAGTAATGTGTTAGATATTGGGAATGCAAAGATAAATAAGCCATGGTTTTAGTACCTTAAGTTTGCACACCACTTTGTATCTTTCAAGGTATTTTTGCATAGATTATTTCATTCTATATCTTCAGAAAGTTATTACAGAGAGATATTAGTCTAGCTTAGGGTATACTGAGTCATAAGAGTCTGTAGGGGAATGGTGTAAGAAGTGATGCCCTGTACCTTGGTCTGGCACCTTTCCATGTGACTTCAGAAAAACTGTAGAGCTAAAATGTCTAGGAAAATCAGAACTGTACCACAGGTGAGGATTAACAGGTACTAGAAGGTATAAATTATGCGGCCTTGTGGATGTAGAAGAAAAAGATATCTCCCTCTATAACTTTTCTGAAATGTCCTTTCCCCTAGGGAAAGAATCTTGCTCCCTTGAGGAAGTGCCAGGACATCCGTGAGTCCATAAGCAGAATCACATTAACTGCATGTGTTTCCATTTGGGGGTTGTACAGAGAACTCTCCTGAATAATTATGTGAGACTCATTCTCATTCCAAGTGGTAAAATTAGGATTTTTTTAAAGCACTTACGTGGACTAATTTTCATATAAGACTTGCAAGGTGAATCAGCATTTACATTCTTAAAACAAGCTATGTAGACAGACTCTCAGGAAGGCATTTTTCCAAATGAAGGGGAAATGGAGAAACAAATTTTGAAAAAAAGTCATTGGAGATATTATCCATTATCATTAAATATAGATACACAGTATAGAAAGCAATTAATGTTATTTTTGATTCCTGGCAGAACTTGAGATGTTGGTTTGTCTGACTGCTATAGGACATCAGTGAGTGAAACTGGACCTCATTAAGGAGGTGAAAGGAAGAACAAAAACTGCCAACACAACAAATGGAGCCCCTTGGTATAGATTGTTAATGTACTTTGTCATATTACAGTGGGAACTGTATGTCTCCGTGCTTATGAAGAGAATAGAGGGAAAGCAGGGCTCTCAGCTAGGATGTAAGTGGTTGTGATGTGAGTTTTATGAGAGTTCAGTAAAGAGTGGTCCCTGGAAGGCAGCCATTAAAGTTGAGTTTGCCTTTAGCATAAACAGATTCAAGCAACAAAGTTTAGTGAAACTTTTTTGTTCAAATACTTTATGGAAAATGTTAGAGCAAATAAAATTTAAATTAGCAGTATTTATTTAATTTAGTTTAGGAGCTAAGAAAATACATCCTATGTAAGTAGGTCCTATAAATTTGGTATGTAAATCCCTTCTCGAACCCCTTTCCATGGCTTCTCAAAGATTTTAAGAGACAAACCCCACTCTTGACTATGGTCTCTTCGCTAGGTTTCAGCAGTCCTGGTCTTGTTGCAATTCCTTAACATGGCAAGGTCCTTTCTGCTTCAGAGGGTGGTCTTCACTAATCTCTTTTCAACCTGAGCTTTGCATCATTCTTCAAATTTTAGCTTAAATGTCACCTCTTCAGGAAAGCCTCCCTTGGCTAAGTTGTATTCCATTTTACCTCCTTGTTTTATTCTTATTTCAGCCCCATGTATTTCCTCCAGCACTTCTTATAATTTTTCTTATTTGTTAATTTTCTTGCTTTTTAGGGGTCTATATCTTCCACATCAAATTATAAGATTCGTAAGAAAAAATTCTGTGTTTTCTTCTCCAGTGTATTTCCTGTGTTTAGTAGAGTCACTGGTAATAGTAGACACTCAACATATTTTGGAAAAGACAAGAATGAAAAATGCCAGTTATTCATATTCCAGCTTGCAACATTGAATACAGAGGACCCAGGTTGTGAAATTTATTTCACTGAATGTATTGAAAGCAGACATAGGGCAGACTAGGACAAAAATAATGCTCTGTGTACACGGCAATTAGTATGGTGTTGATGTGTTCATTAAAATGTCTGATAAAGCTTTCATTATAAAAACTCTGGGGAGGTTTTGTGAGCTAATTTTTTAAAATGCCATTTTAGATCTATAGGATCTGTTACAATAAATTACTTAAAATCCAGAAAGGAAATGTGCTTGCTTCCTGTGTCATATCTTCCTAGCTCACTGGAACACTGAGAAAATGAGAAGAGTAATAGTGTGTGGAAAGCATCCAGGCCAGGTCCTAATGTTGTCTTAAACCTTCTTTGCTCCATATGACAGGCATTGGCAATATAGTGCTGAAGAGAGCCAGGATTCTTGACCTCACATAGTTCGTAGTCTCAAGTTTTATTGGTATTTTCCTTTTAGGCCTCTGTTACTTGCCCAATGGCATCTACTTGAGACAAAAGCTTTCCATAAATGACCTTGGTTATTTCCCAGTGAATGTCTTGAAGCATTTTTAGTCTGATCTCTCCAGACATTTCTTTAGTGTTTACCTTTGTCATCTTGTTCCAATGCTACATGTCTAGTAAAATTTTAACTGAATGTCAGTATTTGGGAAAAAATACACTTTGAAATAATAAGATTCTCATTATTGGCATTGTGATTTTTTTTTTTAATTGGAAAAATAGAATTCTAGCTGTGTAACATTCAGCTTTGGAAAAATAATGGTTATGGTCCAAACTCCTAGCATAAGTCCGTCTCCCACACTGGTGTGAAGTGACTAAAATTTAAACAACAGAGTAAATATAAAACAAAAGCCACTATATATTTTAGATGGAAAGCCTTCTAAAATGCAGCATATATTATATAAGTTAAATCTCTCAATACCAAAACATAGAAATCACTTAGAATTTATTTTCACCTCTTATATTTAAAAGTAGAATATACTGACAATATTATTATAAGTGTCAGTTGTCATAATGTTTTTTAACATTATGATAGCTCCTAGGAATTTTGAGATGTGAAGGACACTTTTATTCCTTAACAATACACCCATTTTTTTCTATTTATTTATAGTATTATTGTGTCTGCTTTTCATATTTTTTCTGCTTCTTTCCACATGTACCCTTTTTGCAATATAGAACCAATATTGCCTACAAGACTCCCTCTTTTTTATCTCATATTTTCTATTTGTAGCTTGTAGTGACTTTGCCCTTAAAGTAAGGAGTAACTCTTAAATGAAGGCATGAGATGCTTCTGTACAAAACTTTAAGAAATGGATTGTACAACATTAATTTTGTTCCCCTAGAGACCTTTTATTTACATACTTATCTCGTAAGCTGTATTCTGGACAGTTGAGTTCACCGGATAGAAAAGTTCTATATGAGAGGCACATGACTGTATTTTAGCTCTCTGCTTCTCCAAGCTTGGTTTTTGTTTCTAATCATTTTAGTTCAAAATTACTTGTAATACTTTTATTCATATTTCATGTAGCTAATTCCAAATGCCTGAAAAAGTGGTTTATAAAAAGAGAAATACACTCTCCTTAATGATTCTCCAGAACAAAACAAATCATCGTTGCTTTGTGTTTTGGGGAGGTACATGAATAAAAATAAAAAAGAAAATGAACCAATCTCCAGAACATTTTTAACAATGTGAATACACTAAATATTACTGAACTGTACATTTAAAAAAGGCTGATCATAATTTGGCATTATGTATATTAAATTAAACAAGAAAAGGGAGAAGAAAAAAGAAGAAAAGAAAATCACTTGGAAAATAAAATGATCCCACTCTAGGAAACAGTAAAAATATCCAAGAACCAAAAAACCAAAACAAACAAAAATAAAACCCCAGCACACTCCAGAGATATGTCAAAATTGCCTCAGGAAGAAAAAAAAAAAAAAAAGAAAAACAGAGATAATAAGAAAAGTAGCATGCAAGCAAGACAAGTCTAATTATTTAATTATAGAATTTAGAATAATGCTTTAACTACATTATTTTGAATAGCTATCAAAATAGTAGTAATTACTTAACCACAGTGTCCAGAATTACATTATTATAGTATTTCAATGATGTTAGAAGTTTACAAAATGCCGTGTAATACATAAAATTTTAAAAAAATTAATAAGAATTTCTCTGTTAAGAGGTTTGATGAGAGAGTAACATAATTCAATTTGAAAAGGAGAGAAGGAAATTATTGGAAGAAGAAATTGTGAGATTTTATTCCTTTTGCCACTTATAGAGTCATTAATGCTATGGCAAGGAAAGTCATTAAAAAAGATAAGATGACAATTAAATGCAGATATAGGAATTAAATTTAGAAAAGAATTTGCGTGACATCAAAATAAAATTTCCTTGCTCCACATTAAAACCTTTTTTAACTTTTAATTTTGAAATATTTCCAGACCTACAAAACACCTCCAAAAATGGTATAAAGAATTCTTTCACCCATCTTCTTCATATGTTAACATCTTACATAACCATAATAAAACCATCAAAGCTAGGAAATTGATATTGCTATGTTACTATTAACCAACCTACAGTCCTTATTCAAATTTCTCCAATTTTCCAACTAGTATTCTTTATCTGGTCCAAGACCCAGTCCTGAATCCCCAAACTGCATTTAGTTGTCATGTCTCCTTGGCTTTGGAGAATATGGGCAGTTCTTCCATCTTAGCTTTCTATTTTCAATATTGGTATCTTCTAAGAGTAATAGTATTTTACAGAATAAATATATTTCAATTTGAATTTGTCTGATGTTCTCATGTTCAAATTCATATTATTCACTTTTATTAAGAATAGTGATTTGTGTTTATCTCAGTGCATATGTGTGTGTGCACATGTGCACGCACACATTCTTACATACAATTTATATCTGTTTCCATATCTATCTACACTTTAAAAAATATATGTTCATACTGACACATCCAATTCTAATCCAAAAACATAGGTCCATTCTAACTTTCTCTCTTACCTTACTTGAAAATTCTTCTGGCAATGAGGTATTTGACTCTCCTTACACACTATATACTTACTTCTTTGCTAAATCCTAAATAACACAAGTAGTTTTATAATTGTTATCTATATCCTTATAAAAACAAGTTTATTACTAAGAGTACAATATTTGTATCTTTGCTCAAATAATATATAATGAAAATACTATTTTTCATGGATACTTAGGTTAGTCTAACTCTAATACATTTTATACATTATTTTATATCAAAAACAACATTTTGAGGAAAAAAGCCTCACGATGTGACTGATTATTATCTTTCTTTTTTAAAATTATCATTTCAATAATTTTTGGGAAACGAATGGTGTTTGGTTACATGGATAAGTTCTTTAGGTGTGATTTCTGAGATTTTGGTGCACACATCACCCAAGCAGTGTACACTGCTCCCGATATGTAGTCTTTTATCCCTCACCCATTTCCCACCTTCCCCCACAAGTTCTCAGAGTTCATTATATCATTCTTATGCCTTTTGTCCTCATAGCTTAGCTCTCACTTATAAGTGAGAACATACGATATTTGGTTTTTCATTCCCGAGTTACTTCACTTAGAATAATGTTTCCAACAACAGGTGTTGGAGAGGATGTGGAGAAATAGGAACACTTTTACACTGTTGGTGGGATTGTAAACTAGTTCAGCCATTATGGAAAACAGTATGGCAATTCCTCAAGGATCTAGAACTAGATGTACCGTATGACCCAGCCATCCCACTACTGGGTATATACCCAAAGGATTATAAATTATTCTACTACAAAGACACATGCACACGTATGTTTATTGCGGCGCTATTCACAATAGCAAAGACTTGGAATCAACCCAAATGTCCATCAGTGACAGACTGGATTAAGAAAATGTGGCACATATACACCATGGAATACTATGCAGCCATAAGAAAGGATGAGTTTGCTTTGTAGGGACATGGATGCAGCTGGAAACCATCATTCTTAGCAAACTATCACAAGAACAGAAAACCAAACACCGCATGTTCTCACTCATAGGTGGGAACTGAACAATGAGTTCACTTGGACTCGGGAAGGGGAACATCACACACTGGGGCCTATCATGGGGAGGGGGGATGGGGGAGGGATTGCATTGGGGAGTTATACCTGATATAAATGATGAATTGATGGGTGCTGATGAGTTGATGGGTGCAGCACACCAACATGGCACAGATATACATATGTAACAAACTTGCACGTTATGCATATGTACCCTAGAACTTAAAGTATAAAAAAAAAAAAAAAAAGAATAATGTTTCTAACTGCATCCAGATTGCTGAGAATTTCAGCCTGCCATCTAGGTTGCTGTAATGTCATCAACTCATTGGTTGAAGGAGACTTAGGTTGGTTTCATATCTTTGCAATTGTGAATTGTGGTGCTAAACATGCATGTACAAGTGTCTTTTTCATATAATGACTTCTTTTCCTCTGAGTAGAATCCCAGCTGTGGGATTGCTGGATTGAATGGTAATTCTACGTAGAGCTCTTTAATGAATCCCCATACTGTTTTCTATAGTGCTTGTACTAGTTTACATTCCCCCCAACAGTGTAAAAGTGTTCCCTTTTCACCATATCCACACCAACACCTATTATTTTTTGATTTTTTAAATTATGGTCAATGTTGCAGGAGTAAGGTAATATTGCACTGTGGTTTAGACTTGCATTTCCCTGATAATTAGTGATGTTGAGCATTTTATCATCTGTTTGTTGGCCAACTGTGTATCTTCTTTAGAGAATTGTCTACTTAAGTCTTTAGCCCACTTTTTAATGGGATGATTTAGTTTTTTTCTTTCTGGTTTGTTTGAGTTCCTTATACATTCTGTATATTAGTCCTTTGTCAGATGTGTAGATTGTGAAGATTTTCTCCCATTTTGTGGGTTGTCTGTTTACTCTGTTGATTATTTCTTTTACTATGAGGAAGCCTGTTAGTTTAATGAAGTCCTATCTATTTATCTTTGTTTTTCTTGCATTTCCTTTTGCTTCTTATGAAGTCTTTGCCTAAGCCAATGTCTAGAAAAGCTTTTGTGATATTATCTTCTAGAATTTTTATGGTTTCAGGTCTTCGATTTTAAGTGTTTGATCCATCTTGAGTTGATTTTTATATAGAGTGAGAGATGAGGATCCAGTTTTATTCTATATATGGCTTGCCATTTATTCCAGCACCATTCATTGAATAGGATGGCCTTTCCCCACTTTATGTTTTTGTTTCCTTTGTCGAAGATAGTTGGCTGTAAGTATTTGGCTTTATTTCTGGGTTCTCTATTCTGTTCCATAGGTCTATATGCCTGTTTTTATACCAGTACCATGCTGTTTTGGTAACTATAGCCTTGTAGTATCATTTGAAATCAGGTAATGTGATGCGTCCATATTTGTTCTTTTTGCTTAGTACTGTTTTGGCTATGGGGCTCTTTTTTTGTTCCATACAAATTTTAGAATTGTTTTTTCTAGTTCTGTGAAGAATAATGACGGTATTTTGATGGGAATTGCATTGAATTTATAGATTGCTCTTGCCAGTATGGTCATTTTCACAATATCTATTCTACCCATCAATGAGCATGGGATGTGTTTCCATTTGTTTGTATCATCTATGATTTCTTTCCACAGTGTTTTGTAGTTTTCCTTGTAGAGACCTTTTACCTCCTTGGTTAGGTATATTTCTAAGTGGTTCTGTTTTTGTTGTTGTTATCTTTTTGTTTCTTGCAGCTGTTGTATAAGGGGTTGAGTTCTTGATTTGATTCTCAGGTTGGTGGCTGTTGGTATATAACAATGCTACTGATTTGTGTACATTGATTTTGTATCCTAAAACTTTACTGAACTCATTGATCATATCTAGGAGTTTTTTGGGTGAGTCTTTAGAGTTTTCAAAATATACATCTTATCATTGGCAAATAGGGACAGTTTGACTTCCTCTTTACTGATTTCAGTGTTTCTCTTGTCTGATTGCTCTGGCTAGTACTTCCAGTACTATGTTGAATAGAAGTGGTGAAAGTGGGCATCCTTGCCTTGTTTCAGATCTCAGGGAAAATGCTTTTCACTTTTCCTCATTTAGTATAATGTTGGCTGTGGGTTTACCATAGATGGCTTTTATTACCTTCTATGCCAATTTTGCTGAGGTGTTTAATCATAAAGGATGCCAGAATTTGTCAAATCCTTTTTCTGTATCAATTGAGATCATCACATGATTTTGGGTTTACTTCTCTTTATGTGGTGTATCACGTTTATTGACTTGTGTATGTTAAAACAACCCTGCATCCCTGGTATGAAATCTACTTGATCATGGTGGATTATCTTTTTGCAATGCTGTTGGATTTGGTTAGCTAGCGTTTTGTTGAGGATTTTTGCATCTATATTCATCAGGGATATTGGTCTATTGTTTTCTTTCCTTTGTTATGTTCTTCCCTGGTTTAGGTATTACAGTAATACTGGCTTCATAGAATGATTTAAGAAGGATTCCCTCTTTCTCTATCTTTTGGAATAGTTTCAGTAGGATTGTTACCATTTCTTCTTTGAACGTCTGATAGAATTCACCTATGAATCCATCTGATCCCATACTTTTTTTCTTGGCAATTTTATTATTACGGTTTCAATCTTGCTACTTGTTGCTGGTCTGTTCAGCGTTGCTGTTTCTTCCTGGTTTAATCTAGGATGGTTGGGTGTTTCCAAAAATTTATCCTTCTTCTCTAGGTTTTCCAGTTTATGTAGATAAAGGTGTTCATAGTAGCCTTACATGATCTTTTGTATTTCTGTGGTATTGGTTGTAATATTAGTATATCCCATTCCATTTTTAATTGAGCTTATTTGGATCTTCTCTTTTCTTTTCTTGATTGATCTCACTAAAGGTGTATAAATTTTATCTTTACAAAAAAAAAACCAAATTTTTGTTTTATTTATCTTTTGTATTTTTTTTTTGTTTCAATTTTATTCAGTTCTGCTCTGATCTTGTTTATCTCTTTTCTTCTGCTGGGTTTGGGTTTGGTTTGTTCTTGTTTCTCTAGTTCCATGAGGTGTGATCTTAGATTGTCTATTTATGCTCTTTCAGACTTTGATGTAGGCATTTAATGCTTAACTTTCCTCTTAGCATTGCTTTTGCTGTATCCCAGAGGTTTTGATAGGTTGTGTCACTATTAGTATTCAGTTCAGAGAATTTTTAATTTCCATCGTGATTTCTTTGTTGACCCAAAAAGCATTCAGGAGCAGATTATTTAATTTCCATGTATTCCTATAGTTTTCAGGGTTCTTTTTGGAGTTAATTTCCAATTTCATTCCATGTGGTCTGAGAGAGTACTTAGTATAATTTTTATTTTCCTAAATTTATTGAGACATGTTTTGTGGCCAATTATATGATCTATTTTGGAGAATGTTCCATGCACTGATGAAAAGAATGTATATCATGCAGTTGTGGGGTAGAATGCTCTGTAAAAATCTGTTAAGTCCATTTGTTCTAAGGTATAGTTTAAGTCCATTGTTTCTTTGTTGACTTTCTGCCTTGATGACTTGTCTAGTGCTTTCAGTGGAGTATTGAAGTCACCCTGTATTATTGTGCTACTATCTATCTCATTTCTTCTTCTTCTTCTTTTTTTTTTCTTTGAGACGGAGTCTCACTCTGTCTCCCAGGCTGGAGTACAGTGGTGCGATCTCGGATCACTGCAAGCTCTGCCTCCTGGTTCATGCCATTCTCCTACCTCAGCCTCCTGAGTAGCTGGGACTACAGGCACCCGCCACCACGCCCAGCTAATTTTTTGTATTTTTTTAGTAGAGACAGGGTTTCACCATGGTCTCGATCTCCTGACCTTGTGATCGGCGTGCCTCGGCCTCCCAAAGTGCTGGGATTACAGGTGTGAGCCACCGCGCCCAGCCTATCTCATTTCTTAAGTCTAGTAGTAATTGTTTTGTAAATTTGGTAGCTCCAGTTTTAGGTGCATATATATTTAGGATTGTGATATTTTTCTGTTGGACTAATCCTTTCATCATTATATAATGTTGCTCTTTGTCTTTTTAAACTGTTGTTGCTTTAAAGTCTGTTTTGTCTGATATAAGAATAGCTACTCTTGTCACTTTTGGTGTCCGTTTGCATGGAATATCTTTTTCTACCCCTTCATCTTAAGTTTATGTGCATTCTTATACGTCAGATGAGTCTCTTGAAGATAGCAGATATTATACTGGGTTGGTTGATTTGTATCCATTCTGCTATTCTATATCTTTTAAGTGGAACATTTAGGCCCTTTACATTTAGCATTAGTATTGAGATGTCAGGTACCATTCCATTCATCATGCTGGTTCTTGCTGGAATATCTTTTTTTTTTTTCATTGTGTTATTGTTTTATAGGCCCTGTGACATTTATGTTTTAAAGAAGTTATATTTTGGTGTAATTTGAGCTTTTGTTTCAAGATTTAGAATTCCTTTTAGCATTTCTTGTAGTGCTGGCTTGGTAGTGGCAAATTACCTCTGCATTTGATTGTCTGAAGACGACTTTATCTCTCCTTCATTTATGAAGCATTATTTCACCGGATACAAAATTCTTGGCTGATAATTATTTTATTCCAGGAGGCTAAAGATAGGATCCCAATCTCTTCTGGCTTGCAGGGTTCCTCCTGATAAATCTGCTGTTAATCTGACAGGTTTTCCTCCATAGGTTACCTGATGCTATTATCTCATAGCTCTTAAGATTCTTTCCTTCATCTTGATTTTAGATAACCTGATGACTGTGTGCCTAGGTGATGACCTTTTGGTGATGAGTTTCCCAGGTGTTCTTTGAGCCTCTTATATTTGGATGTCTAGATCTCTACCTATACCAGGGAAATTTTTCTCAATTATGCCCTTGAATAGATTTTCTAAACTTTTATATTTCTCTTCTTCCTCAGGAACACCAGTTATTCTTATGTTTGGTCATTTGATCATTTAACATAATCCCAAATTTCTTGGAGGCTTTGTTTATTTATTTTATTCTTTTTTCTTTGTCTTTGTCAGAGTGGGATAATTCAATAGCCTTATCTTTGAGTACTAAAATTCTTTCTTCTACTTATTCTATTCTATTGTTGAAACTTTCCAGTACATTTTGTATTTCTTTAGTGTGTCTTTCATTTTCAGAAGTTGTGATTGTGTGTGTGTTTTTTTAATGTTATCTATTTCTCTGGAGACCTTTTCATCCATATCCTGTAATTTTAAGACTATTTTCTAAGTTGTTTTTTACTATTCTCTGTTGCCTCCTTGAGCAGCTTAATAATCAACCTTCTGAATTCCTTCTCTGGCAATTCAGAGATTTCTCCTTGGTGTGGATCTATTGTTGGAGATCTAGTGTGATTTTCTGGGGGGTGTTATAGAACTTTGTTTTGTAATATTACCAGAACTACTTTTCTGGTCCCTTCAGATTTGGGTAGACTGTTTCAGTGGAAAGATCTTAAAATCAAGGGCTTCTGCTTAGATTATTTTGTCCCACAGGATCAATGATGTGGCATTATTCCCATTCCTCTAGGGATGGGGCTTCCTAAGAGCCAGACTGCAGTGGTTGTTATTGCCCTTTTGAGTCTAGCCACCTAGCAGCGTCTCAGGCTATACGCTGGTGCCAGGAAATGTCTATAAAGAATTCTGTGATCCATGTTCAGGTCTCCCAGCTGTGGATGCCAGCACCTGCTCCAGTGGAAGTGGCAGGGGAGTGAAGTGGACTCTGTGGGAGTCTTTGGTTGTAGTTTTTCTTTGGGTGCTGGTTTTCTCAAATGCTGGTTATGCAAGCAGTAAAGTTGTCAGGTGGACAGATTCAGGACCTCTGGCTAGCCAGCATGTTGCAGGTGGTTGAATTTGCTGTTGTTTTCTCCTTTTTGGAGCATGGTTGTTCTGTTGTGAGTTGCTGTACTGGCTTGAGTTGGTTGGCCTCCAGCAGGAGGTGGTGCTTTCAAGAGATTACCAGTTGCGGTAGTAGAAGAGGATATAATCTTGCCTTATGTTGGCCAGGATGTGTACTTGGATTTCTCAGGAGATGGGTGGGGCCATTAGTTTCCCAAGAGTTTATGTCTTTTGTCTTCAGCTACCAGGGCAGGTATTGAAAAATGATTAGGTAGGGGAAATGTTAGGCTTGCCTGGGCTCATACTCTCCTTGGGCAGGGCTTGCTGCAGCCACTGTAGGGGTTGGGGGTAGTGGATTTTTAGGCCACTGGAGTTATGTTTCCAGGGGATTATGGCTGCAACTGCTGCATCATACTGGTCAACAGGGAAGTGGGGGAAAGCCATCAGTGACAGGCCTTACCCAGCTCCCACATTGCCAGCCAGGACAGTCTCATTGCCACCATGTCACCTCCAACCTCCCTGAGTTTATATTCAGGCAGCCAGCCAGCTGAGATCTTGCCCCAGGCTACAAGCCTCCCTACTGAGAAAGCAAGCAGGGATCTCAGGCCTGGACCCTCCCTGTCTGCCTGCACCTACTGCTGCAGCTTCTGCATTCATATCTGCACTTCTTGTTCATCCCTTGGAATTCTCTTCAGGAAAATTTGTGCTCAGTCGAAATTATTACAAAGTTCAGCTAGGAGCTTCCTTCACTCTGTGGCCCCTCCCCTATTCCACTAGTTGCCTTCCTTTCCCCAAGGACCTCTGTGAGATAAGGCCAGGAATGGCTTCCCTGAACTCCAGCTAGGGACTGGTAGTACCTACAGGGCTCTTCCTGCTGCTGCTTCTACATTTCACTCAACTTCCTATATCTGTTTCAGCTCTAGGTAAGCTTAAACCCTCCTCCTGTGATCTGGATTTTCAGGTTACTCAGTGTGGATGTGTGTTAGGAGGCTGACTTTCCCCCTCCCCTCACACTTTGGGAACTCACAGGTTTTTTGGCTGTCTCACTGTGTTTGCAGTGGCAAGCTGTTTATTTCAAAGGGTCTGTGAATTTTTTTGTTTTCCTGGTATGTTCCTGCAATGGTTCTTGGAGCAAAAGTTCAGAATGTGAGAGTCTAGATGCTTTTGTGTCTGTCCAAGTAGGAGCTGTACATCAGTCCTGTCTCCTATCTGCCATTTTCCCAATAGTCCTGATTATCATTTCTTAAAACAGAGTGAATGCACCTATGTGGTTGAGGCTGTAGCATCTCTCAATATTTCTTCATTTATATCTCATTCGGTTTTAAATTTTTTACCTACCATAGTGTCCATATTAGATAATTTGTTGAAAAAAACCTTGAGGATTCAATTTAAACTCTAGAGGCCAAAAGAAAATTTACTTGTTACTTTTAAATAGTTATTCATGTAATTTACAAAATAAATTTTAAAGATTAGTTTGGAGAAACATGGGATAAAGTGAGACTATGATTTATACAATTTTTTTCCTGTTTATAGAAGTAATAAATATATATTGTATAGGACTGGCAAAGAAAAACATTTTAGAAGCCAGTAAGTAATCATTTAAATATCATCATCTAGAGATAGCTGCTGTTAACATTCTTTGTATGGATATATGAATAGCTATATTCATAATTTTGAATCATACTCTTTTCACTTTATATTACTGTGTAAGCATTTTCATTGTTCCTAAATATTTTCAAAAACCATAATTTTCAGTGGCTGAATATTATTCCATCAAATTCCATAATTTATTTAGCTATTCCCTAATGGGGATTTAGGCACTTCTCAATTTTGGGGCCCTTATAGAAAGGACTTCATTGAATACTTTGCTCCCGTTATAAAAAATTACATGCAGTAATGGCAAACTGGGGGTTAATATAGTTAAAGTGTAGTAAACAAAATTTAAAAAATGGTCTGGACTCCTTCAGGAGAAAACCACTGATGAGACTAAAGAGAATTACTGTAAAAAATGAGAAAAGTGGATAAGATAAATTTACACCAGATGCCAAGGACTATACAGTAAGTTTGTTCTTCACTGAGCAGATGGGAGGTAGAATGTGTTGACCCTTACTACACAGTTTCTGTGAAAGCAATTTTTGGATCTATCAGTTTTTACTGTTTAACAAACCACCTCAAAGTTTAGTGGCTTAAAACATTACACTTAAATGTTTAAATCTCACAATTCTATTCATTGGTAAGTCAGTTTTTCTCATCTGGGCTGGGTTGGGTTAACCTGGATGGTCTAGAATGGTTTTGTTACATATCTGGTACTTTAGCTGGGACATCTGGGGCCTCTTCCCATGTGGCCTCTTACCCTTCATGGAGGCTATCCTGTGCTTATTTATAAGGTATCACAGAGGTTCACCACACAAGGGAAGCCCAGCCCTAATCAGCAAGCAGTTTTCAAGCTCTGCTTTAAATTTGCTGATGTCCCATTGGCTAAAGCAAATCATATATCTAAGATGAGACCTGAAGTGTACGGAAATAGACTCCACTAGATTTTCTAACGGGAGCAATGGCAAAGTTGCATTGCAAAGGGGTATGTGTACTGTAAGCATGGAAGAATTATTGCATCTATTTTTCCAAAGAATCTGCCACACTTAATGTGCTAGATAGGCAAGATAAGCGATATATAAATTGTATGAGCAGATAGTCTAGCAGAGTACATCAAAACTGAAGAATGTATAAAATAACCTCTCAAGAGTTTACTAACTTTTCAAGAAGACTGTTTCTTCTTTTATTTCATTTAATTTCACCTTTAGTAAGAACAATTTGAGTAGGTAATAACTACTAGTAGTTAAAACTTCCCTTAAAAGTGTACATTATTTTTATGACATTTTGAGTCATTTTAGTTTGTGAATATTGCCCCTTTCTACAGAAAGTAATAAATGTCACCATCAACCTCAAACTCATGTTCACTCAACATTTAACAAATATCGAGCTTCCATCATATTGAACATTGCAAAAATGAAGATAGAAAGGCATGTTCCTTTCTCTTAAGAGGTGCATGGTTTTGTAGGATATGGTAAGCAGAATCATGGCTGCTTCAAAATGTACTAACCCCTAAAATTTGCAATTGTGTTTCTTTCTTCACATGGCAAAAAGACCTTGCATTTGTGATTGATGTTAAGGACTTTTAGATTGGAAGATTATTCTGGATTATTTGAATGGGTCCAACCCCATCACATGATTCGTTAAAGGCTGACAACTTTTCCCAGCAGAGATCAGAATGAGAAGTGACATTGTTGGCTTTGAAAACAGAGTAAAGAGGCCATGAGCCAAGGAAATCAGGTGTCCTCTAAAATCTGGAAAAAGCGTGGAAGTGCTTCTTTCCTAGAGCCTCCAAGAAGGACTGTGGTTTTTTCAACACCTTGACTTTGGTCCAGTGAGGACCATGTTGGACTTGGTAATAATAAATTTGCGTTGTTTTAGCCCACTAAGTTTGTGGTAATTTGTTACAGCAGCCATTGAAAGCTGATGTATATGGAGACAGATATGTAAATCAATAATGGTTGTAAAACTGTTTTAATAATAATTTGTCCCTGATGAGACATCTGAGTTCACAGTAGGAGCTAGCAGAAAACTTTAAGTCAAATTAGGGGAGACAAGAATGAAGAAGTAGCTGTTGGCATGTTATAGCCAGCCTCTGAGTTTGCCAAAATTTTCAGACTTCTGTAAATTTTTGAGCATGTATTTGACAAATAGTCACCGATACCTGCCACGAAAGAATATTGGGTAGCATTTTTTCTTATTAATTTGGTTTTCCTATGACTAGCTGTGAGATGGGCACCAATAATATTAAAATCTGGATTTATTAAATAATCAAAATAGGAAAACAAATAAGAAATATTGACTGTTACATTGTTCAGTTCCACAGAGCCTTTGATAGTTTAGACATCTTTCACTTCCCCTTCAACCTCTTATTTCCAGGGGTCTTATGTGAATTTCTTCCTGTCCAAAGCTGAACTCATCATCTTCCCACCTCAACCTCCCCTAGCAATCAGTTCAAAAAAAATCTTGTTTCTGACAGACAGTCCCTTTAAATTTCTCCCATAATGCCAATCAAAGAGTAGGCAAAAGTAAATACTTAAATTTGTTGATGTC
The DNA here is from genome assembly GCF_002776525.5 of Piliocolobus tephrosceles. Lineage (NCBI taxonomy): Eukaryota > Metazoa > Chordata > Mammalia > Primates > Cercopithecidae > Piliocolobus > Piliocolobus tephrosceles. The sequence continues at coordinate 86,925,688 of NC_045437.1, read as the reverse complement.
TGTCTGTTTATAAAGTTGTTCTGTTTCATTTGTTTGTAGACTTTGGAGTGTATAAGAATTACCTTTGGAGCTTGTTAAGAAAAATTCTGATATATAAGCCTCAGGCTCAGAGTTTCTCATTCTGTAGGTTGCAATGGAGTCTAGGAGTCTTCAAATACTCTTAGGATACTCTGACGCAGGTGAACCAGACTTTGAGAAAATGACTCCAGGTTATGACTCAGTGTATTATGAAAGCATAAAGGAAATTCATGAAATACATACAGATGATACATAGAAAGATTTAAAAAGTGATATCCTGATTTGGATTAATTACATACTTTTACTTAAAAGAAAATCTCTTTCCGCTGTCTCATTGTGGTGCATAGAACTTCCATAGCTGTAAGACCAGCCAGCCTAGGAAAGCCTGGGATCTAGAAAGTAAGTGAAAGTGTTTTAGACATAGGTGAAAACCAGGAGGGAGCAAGATAAGATATCTCTTTGTTATTTTGGGGAAGGGCAGATGGACTATGAAACCAGAAAGACTATCTGAAACTAGGAAGTCTTTCCAGTGTTAAAATACAAAGAAACAAACAGACCCAAATGGATGAAGGTATTCTTAACCAAGGACCAACCAGGGTTCAGGATGTGGCATGCAGAAGCGAGAATGAAAGAATAGATGATGGATGGTGATCTAAGTATTAAAAATGCTAGATTAGACCAATGGAACAGAACAGAGTCCTCAGAAATAATACCACACATCTACAGCCATCTGATCTTTGACAAACCTGACAAAAACAAGAAATGGGGAAAGGATTCCATATTTAATAAATGGTGCTGGGAAAATTGGCTAGCCATAAGTAGAAAGCTGAAACTGGATCCTTTCCTTACTCCTTATATGAAAATTAATTCAAGGTGGATTAGAGACTTAAATGTTAGACCTAAAACCATAAAAACCTTAGAAGAAAACCTAGGTAATACCATTCAGGACATAGGCATGGGCGAGGACTTCATGTCTAAAACACCAAAAGCAATGGCAACAAAAGCCAAAATTGACAAATGGGATCTCATTAAACTAAAGAGCTTCTGCACAGCAAAAGAAACTACCATCAGAGTGAACAGGCAACCTACAGAATGGGAGAAAATTTTTGCAATCTACTCATCTGACAAAGGGCTAATATCCAGAATCTACAAAGAACTCAAACAAATTTTCAAGAAAAAAACAAACAACCCCATCAAAAAGTGGGCAAAGGATATGAACAGACATTTCTCCAAAGAAGACATGCATACAGCCAACAGACACAAGAAAAAATGCTCGTCATCACTGGCCATCAGAGAAATGCAAATCAAAACCACAATGAGATACCATCTCACACCAGTTAGAATGGCAATCATTAAAAAGTTGGGAAACAACAGATGCTGGAGAGGATTTGGAGAAATAAGAACACTTTTACACTGTTGGTGGGATTGTAAACTAGTTCAACCATTATGGAAAACAGTATGGCGATTCCTCAAGGATCTAGAACTAGAAGTACCATATGACCCAGCCATCCCATTACTGGGTATATACCCGAAGGATTATAAGTCATGCTGTTATAAGGACACATGCACACGTATGTTCATTGCGGCACTATTCACAATAGCAAAGACTTGGAATCAACCCAAATGTCCATCTGTGACAGACTGGATTAAGAAAATGTGGCACATATACACCATGGAATATTATGCAGCCATAAAAAAGGATGAGTTTGTGTCCTTTGTAGGGACATGGATGCAGCTGGAAACCATCATTCTCAGCAAACTATTGCAAGAACAGAAAACTAAACACCGCATGTTCTCACTCATAGGTGGGAATTGAACAATCAGATCACTTGGACTGGGGATGGGGAACATCACACACCAGGCCTATTATGGGGAGGGGGAAGCAGGGGATTGCTTTGGGAGTTATACCTGATGTAAATGACGAGTTGATGGGTGCTGACGAGTTGATGGGTGCAGCACACCAACACGGCACAAGTATACATATGTAACAAACCTGCACCTTATGCACATGTACCCTAGAACTTAAAGTATAACAATAAAAGAAAAAAATACTAGATTAGGATAGTTTACAGGTAGGTATCAGGAATGAAGTTAGTGAAATATTAAGATTCAGGGTCAGAAAAATCCAACAATTTGTGGAATGCAGTACAAGTTTAGAAAGAGTTATTCAGTTCTGGAATACCAAGGTCAGAGTAGAAGTAGAAATTAGCAATAGTTCTCCGTTCTGATGTAGCAGATTACTGCCATAGTGCTTTTTTATATACTCTTATCTTTTTTTGTTTTGTGTTTTTTTTTTTTTTTGAAACGGAGTCTAGCTCTGTGGCCCAGGCTGGAGTGCAGTGGCGCAATCTCGGCTCACTGCAAGCTCCGCCTCCCGGGTTCACGCCCTTCTCCTGCCTCAGCCTCCCGTGTAGGTGTAGCTGGGACTACAGGTGCCCACCACCACACTTGGCTAATATTTTTTGTATTTTTAGTAGAGACGGAGTTTCACCCTATTAGCCAGGATGGTCTCGATCTCCTGACCTCGTGATCCGCTCGTCTCGGCCTCCCAAAATACTGGGATTACAGGCGTGAGCCACTGCGCCCGGCCCTATACTCTTATCTTTGGACAAAAGGCTGACTTCGATGATTAAGGAGGCATGGGAAAGAAAATCATCAGGAAAGACATTCCCAAGACATTTGTCTAAGTTTTGCTTCAAGTGTACAACACTACTCACATAAGATATTAAACCAGTCAAATATCACCTTTTCATTTTTAATCACTTTATCCACCCTTTCCCCATGTCAAGAAGAAATAGCAATGATTTTATTTCTAGTGTAGCCAGTACTACTATTTACACTGAATTATGGCATTTTCCCACATGACTTATTTTAACTACTGGACTCTTTATTTCTTAAGGTCAGAAGCTTTATTTATCTTGCTTTCCATTTTGCTTACACAGTGCCTTGAGCATAGATGTTCAACAGATGTTTTATGAATATGTGAAAAAAATGTTAGCTAATTCAAATAAATAAACAATCTTTTAAGATTAAAATCTGCATTCTTTCTTATCACTATCAGAATGGATGTGTTATTGTAAATGAAGTATGAGGAAAAATCAAGGTCAAAGGTAGCAGAGCATTTAGCAATAAAGGGCATAGAAAGGAGGGAAGGAAGAAAAGAAGAGAAAGAGGGAAGAAAGGAAGAAAGAAAAAGGGATGCCAGGAATAGGAAGTGACTTTTTTGATCTTTGAAACTATTCATCATTGTACTAACTAACCACATCCCTTAATCTCTTCCTATGTTGTCAAATATATGTTTTTCTTATTTTTGTATGTATTTTAAATTTGACAGTGCTTTCTTACAACTTGATATTTATCACTTTCATTTCCTTTAAGAAAATGTGTGTTACTCAATCTCTTTATTCATCACTAATTTTCCAAGACTTGATTTCAGTCAATTTAAGAAATAATTTAAATTTCAAAATATCTGGGTCAGTAGAAGAATTCTTAAAGTTAATATAATTTCCTCTTCCATAAATGTGTGTGTATGTTTTTTATATTTTAGGCCAAGCTCTGGTTTCACAGCTTTTGATGCATATATGCTTACAGTAGCTAAATTCCTTCCTTCTTCCTCCCATGAATGCTACAATTGCCTTAAAACTAAGGTTTCTACAGCAGATTGTTTTTCACACCCTCAGTAACTCAGCAACATTTTATTATCAGGACTTAAAAGGAGGATATTCAAGATGCATGATGTATCATTTGACTGTTCTCTGTAGTAATAAGCCTGTTCACGTCTTTTTCCTGTTTTTAAATTGGATGTTTGGTCTTTTTCTTATTTCTATATCCTGGGCACAAGTTCCTTGTCAGATATATATATTGCCAATATACCCTCATATCATTTGACTTGTTTTTTCAATCTTCAGACATAAAGGAGTATCTATTATATAATTCTGTTTTATGAAGTTCAAAAAGTAGGTAAAATTTACCCAGAAGTAGAATAGTGCCTACTTTTGGTGGGGTAGAGAAGATTGATAATGACTGGGAGCATGCAAGAAGAGGCTTCTCTGGCATTAGTAATGTTCTACATTTTTATCTGTATGGAAGTTCCATATGCATATGCATTTCAAAATTTATTCAAGTTCTACATTTAAGATTTGTGCAATTTGTACATACCTCAATACAGAGTAAAAAAAAGAAGAAATAAAATGCATGAATGAGCCTTTTAAAACACTTAACCTTTAGTCACTGTCAAAAGAGGAGAGCTCAAGTCATTTAAAAGAAGAAGAAGGCCGCGCAGAGTGGCTCATGCTTGTAATCCCAGCACTTTGGGAGGCAGAAGTGGGTGGATCATCTGAGGTCAGGAGTTTGAGACCAGCCTGCCTAACATGGCGAAACCCCGTCTCTACCAAAAATACAAAAAATTAGCCGGGTATGGTGGCAGGGGCCTGTAATCCCAGCTACTTGGGAGCCTAAGGCAGGAGAATCGCTTGAACCTGGGAGGCGGAGGTTGCAGTGAGCTGAGATTGAGCCACTGCATTCCCAGCAAAACTCCGTCTCAAAACAAATAAACCAAAACAAACAAACAAACAAACAAAAATAGTCTTTTTCTTTTCTCAGTGGTATCAGACTAACCCATGCATACCTGGATATCTCACAGGTATGCTATGTGCCCTGGCTTCAGTGTGGCCCCAAATTAACCCACCACTTTTGGTAATTTAGCTGTATTAGCCATAGTCATCTTCCAATGTTTCAAGTTACCATATGGGGATATCCAAATAGTCTGTCAAAAGGATTGCATCAGTCAAAGGAACTGGACTTGTTGAACTCTGGTTTATTTGGTTTGTCTAGGCATATCATAAATCATGTGGTAGGAGCAAACTTCTAGCCATTAAACTATTTCTGGTTAGCACTCTTCAGGGAAATCCTTTTTTTTCCCCCCCGTTCTTTCACTTAAAATTGGTTTAAAGCTCTCCTTCCTTGTTACATCCAACTTATGGTCATAGATGGAAATGTTATTTAGCCTTCACTGCAACAATCTGTAGAAATCTTTGCCTAAATGAAGGATCTGGTTAGATATCTTTTCTGGGTGACTGCCCTTCTGTTTATTCAAAATGAAGGAGACAGACGAAGTTTTAATGTGGCCGTAACTTTTTTCTCTTGTGGTCTCTGTATATATGCTTACACAATATTAAGCTACCACCTAAATTTTTCCTTCTTATTTTAAAGAGTTGCAAAGTTTCCAGTTTATTGTGAATATTGCCATTGTGAACTAAAGCTATACAACAGAAAGGGAACAATGGAATCTAAATGGAATCTAAATACCATAGTGATATCAAACCCACAATCAAACATTTTAAAAATCTGAACAAAATTTCTTAATAGTTGGCAATTATTTTTCTTGAACTCATACTGTCATCCATTTTTCCCTGTCAGATTTAACCTAATATAATACACTTTATTGCTTGAAAACATTTTATTGTAAGCTTATTTTAATTATTTGCAACAAAATATATTAATTAAAATTAAAATCTCTATTTCCCATAGTCATAAAACCATGTTAAAATTTTTGTCAGGTTTTAATTATGATAAAAATTGTATTAGTAGTACATAATTGATCAAACCAATATGCAAATATTATAAATTTTGAAAAACATTTAAAGGATTTTTAAAAAAATTGTTATTATACTTTAAGTTTTGGGATACATGAGAAGAACATGCACTTTTCTTACATAGGTATGCACGTGGCGTGGTGGTTTGCTGCACCCATCAACCCATCACCTACATTATGTATTTCTCCTAATGCTATCCCTCACCTAGCCCCCGACCCCCAACAGGCCCTGGTGTGTGATGTTTCCCTCCCCATGTCCATGTGTTCTCATTGTTCAACTCCCACTTATGAGTGAGAACATGCGGTGTTTGGTTTTCTGTTCTTGTGATAGTTTGCTGAGAATGATGGTTTCCAGCTTCGTCCATGTCCCTACAAAGAACATTATCTCATTTCTTTTTATGGCTGCATAGTATTCCATGGTGTATATGTGCCTCATTTTCTTTATCCTGTCTAACATTGATAGGCATTTGGGTTGGTTCCGAGTCTTTGCTATTGTGAATAGTGTCACAATAAACATACGTGTACATGTGTCTTTGTAGTAGAATGATTTATAATCCTTTGGGTGTATACCCAGTTGTGGGATTGTTTGGCAAATGATATTTCTAGTTCTAGATCCTTGAAGAATTTTTTTTTTTTTTGTTTTGAAAGGAATGATGTATTTGTGGAGAGAGAGAGGAAAATATATATATATATATGTAGAGAGAGAGAGAGAGAGAGATACACACACACACATATATATATACACACACACAAGCAATATATTTAAATACATTATATTTGTGGAGATATATATGTAATATTTTAAAATAAATTTATTTTATAAATATATACTAAACATAAATATTATATGTTAAATATATTTAGTGTGTATTTATTATATGTAAGTAAGACACACATTTCATTTTTATTTATTTATTTATTTATTTTGAGACAGGGTCTTCCTCTGTTACCCAGGCTGGAGTGCAGTGGAGTAATCTCGACCCACAGCAACCTCTGTCTCCTGGGCCAAGCGATTCTCCTGCCTCAGCCCCCCGAGTAGCCGGGATTACAGGTACGTGCCACCATGCCAGGCTAATTTTTTGTATCTTTAGTAGAATTGAGGTTTCGCCATGTTGGCCAGGCTGTTCTTGAATTCCTAGCCTCAAGTGATTTGCTCGTCTTGGCCTTCCAAAGTGCTGGGATTATAGCATTTGCCAAACACCCAATGTCCACCCAATTTTATTTCTTTTGTTTGTTTGTTTTTATAGTTGAAAAATACAGATAAACATTTTTAACATAAATAAGTAGATTGAAATAAATTTTAGAATGTTGCTATTTTTAATTCTTTTGCAGTCTTATGTTAAAAATCACACAGTGAGATATTATTAAAATTATATTTAAACAGTCAATTAGATTAGAATAGCCTTCAATTTTATTAGAAATAAAAACTTAGAAGTCATCTGACTTGCCAAAAGATTTAACTCAGTCATTAGCCATTAACTTTCTAAGCACTATAAGGCTTTCCCAAGGCTTGTCAAGTGACAGTTATTCCTGTTACTTTTTCATGTAAAGGTGCCTTATTTAACTCAGTAAACTCAGAAAGAGTTGGTAAAATAACAATATCATTTATTTCAATATATCTATGTCAAACACTTTTTTTATAAAAAGTAAAATATGTATATATATTTCCATCAAAATGTTTAATTGTAGACTTAAATCTTTCAATTCATGAAAAATGTGCACCTTATAACCTGGCTGAAAAAATTCAATTCTCATTGTCAAACAAATTGGACAAAACAGACTTGCTTTCTGTCACAAAATGTCTAATTTCATTTTTCGGTTTAAATTTTAAAAATTGATATATTTTCCCATGATAACCAGAAATGATTCTGATGGCTAAATCAGGGATTGTGTCTTAAAGTAAGTTTGTCACTTAGACTGAGTAAAGTGGCTGCACCTTCAATATTTTGTGCCTAATCCCTCTGAGGACTGTCTCTCAAGAGCAATGTCAGTACACAGAGGAGGGACAAAGTGGAGCAATGAATAGAAATGGTCTTCATTCCTGCTACCCTTCTCCACAGTGTATCTAAACTCAAAATATTCCAGTGTGGGACAAGTTGTTTTGTCTTGAATTCTACTCTTAGCCCTTGATGGAAATAGGTATAATAAATGCAAGGAAAGACGCAAGCCCTATCATACATTTATGGTGTCTCAATTTAAGAAGTCTTTATAAATATGAATATTTCAAATTGTCCTTTGATAGGCACCATGGAAATTTATACATCAGGACAGTGCACCATGGTGAGACTTTGAATGAATGAAGGCAAGTATACCATTTCTTTTTAAGTGGGAGAAAACTGATTACCAAAGGGCATGTAGTAAAGGAGAATATGTTGGATTCCTAGACTGATTTTCTAATAATAGATTATGTTTACTTCCTGTTTGAAAATAATAGTGTGTGTACGTATATACACAAATATATATGTATAATATGTGAAAAACAAATTAGCTAAGATGATTTTGAATGTTGACCTTTGGTTTTTATTTAAGCTTGACAATAAAAGACAACATTTTGTTATTTTATTACTTTTTTAATGAACAAAGAGGCATACATTTACTTTTCTTCTATTTTTCTTTTACTCTTCCTTTTAAATTTTTGTATGTCATATATCACAGGATGCTATAATAGTTCAATAAATATGAAATTTTAAAAACTGACTTGCAGAGTTAAACTTAAAAATTATGGTTTTCTGAAAATGTTACTTTTACTGTCTAGCTACAGAATAAGGTAGGGGATTCCTGGAAAACAGAATCTGTTTGAAACTGATGTAAGGAAATCCAAAATGGCATTGGATTGTAGATACCGGTACTTTAAAGAAATTAGTTCACAAATTAAAAGAGAAATGGGTAGAGATACAACTTTTACCTTTTTCATTTAATTTGTTTGATTTATAAAACAAAGTCTTAACTCGAATCAGTTTCTCTGTGCTTGATGAGAGGGCAGGGAAGAGAAGAAAATGCCAGAAGGAGATGATCAAATATTTGTATTAAAACATGGCTTATTAATTCAAATGCGTAGTACTGTTTCTAAAAAATATACATTTCTGAAAGTATAAGCTATCCAAGCCCATTTGGAAATTAGGAAAAGAGGATAAAAAATTCTCAAGATTACATCACTTAGAAGCTACCACATAATATTTTGTTTCAGTCATTTGTCCATACATGTGTATTTTCATGTAGTTGAAATCATATTGCATACATAATGTGACTTACAATACTTCTACTTATATTTTATCATAAAACTAAAAATTTTAGAAACCTAATTTTAACAACCGTATAGTGTTCCATTGCATAGATATGCCATAATTTATGGCATTCCCAATTCTTGATCTTTTATTTCTGCTGTAATGAATTTTTTTTTCACATTTCTGTTTTATACATAGATTTTTTAAAATGGGATTTTTAGAGCAAAAAAACCTGGAGATTTTGAAAGTTTCTATTGCTGAATTCTTTACAGAAAGAATGCTGACCCTATGGAACTGACAGTTCCACCAACAAGATAGGAGAGAGAGAATTTCTTTGTATTCCCATAACACTGAATGCTAGCTATAAAATGATTTTTACAATGGGTAGGTGAAAATGCATTTCATATTAAAAATGCACATTATTCCTAATTTGTTCACTAATTCTTCTCTCTATGATTGTTGTGTGTGTGTGCATGCGTGTGTGTTTAGATCATTTATGCTAGAGCAAAAGTTATTCAAAAATAACATTATTAAAAACTTTTCCAGGTTTTATAAACATTGATGGATATTATCTAGAAATGTATGGAGATTGAATAAACAAAAAACAGACTTAAAATATCCTAGATGTTTAGTACAGATATGATGTAACTCTTTGAAGTATTATTAATTTCAGTAAGTTTCATGCTGAAATTTCTTCATAGTTACTTTGTTTTTATTTGTAATGTGCCTTCAATGTATGCCATGAGTTTCTCTAAATGCCTTTTCATTGACATACATGTATTATACTGTTATAGGCAGAATAATGAACCCCAAATATTTCCGTGTCCAAATTCCTGTGAAATATGAACGTGGTACATTAGCAAAAGGGAGTTAAAATTGAAGTGGTATTTAGGCTGCTAATCAGCTGACTTTATATTAGGGAGATTATCCTGGATTGTTTGGGTGGGAATAACGTAAATACCAGGGTCTTTAAAAATGGAAGAGGGAGGACGAAGAGGAGGACAGAATAATATAATGTGAGAAGAACTGAAACTGCAATTACTGGCTTTGAATTTGAAGGAGGTGGGCAATGAACCAAGGAATACAGCCAGTCACTAGAAGCTGGAAAGGCAAGAAAACATATTGTCCCCTAGAGCATCCAGAATAAATGCAGCCCTGCCAATACCTTGCTTTTAACTCAGTGAGACCTGTGTCAGACTTCTGGCCTACAGAAATATGGTAATACATTTGTGTAGTTTGAACCTAAGTTTGTTGTAATTTGTTACAGTAGCAATATCAAACTAATACATAAACAAATGCTTTTTTGTGATGCTGTAAGGTTCTAGAATAATAAAACTTTCCTTGAGTCATAGACTTTTCCTCATTTTATTATCATTCAAATTTCAAATGCTTTTTGCCAAAATACTTATTTATATATTTACCACAATTAGATTTTTTCTCAATAGACCTTAATAATATGAAACAAATATTTACTTATTAATGCCACTTTACATTTTTATGAACATTACTGATGATTTTTGTTTAATATACTTATCAAAATCTATTACCTTTACTATTTCAATTGCCATTTGTGAGATTGGCTCACAGCCCCAGTTATATTCTTATATGTTTTTACTGGATAGAATTGAGGCCACTATCTGATAAAGTAAAATATCATATTCATTTTTCTTTCTACTAGTCAATTAAACCAAAATTTTTAAAACATAAACCTGATGTAAAAAATGTTCAGGGTATGAATATCTTTAAAAGTCTGTGTTAATAGATTTATTCATTCAGTAAACATTTATTGAATGCTACAACATGGCAAGTTTTTTGTAAAACGCTGCTGATGGAGTGATAAAAGGCCAATTTCTTCTCTTAAGGAAATCATAGTTTTATCAAGACAAATTTACAAGAGTAGGAAAATGGCAGGCTAGACTTACAGTCAACAGGCAAAAGGAACATATAGGGAACCCCATTATCTTTCCTCCAAGCCATTGTAAATTTTTAAAACTGAACCATCAGTTTTCTTCCTGGTCTCAATATAGTCTATTTCTGAGACAGAAACCAGAGTAATGCATTTCAACATAAGTTGAATCATGAGACTCCTAAGCACAAATGCCCCCAGTGGCTTCTCAATTCACTCACAGTAAATGTGGAGTCTGCACAAGGCTTACAAGGTGAAAAACCCAACATATCTCTCCCATCTTCCATCACCACTCTGCCCCTTATGAGTTAAAGCACACGGGCATGCTTTCCAGTTTCTAAAACACACGAAACACGTCGCTGTTTCAGGTTATTTGCACTTGCTGTTCTTGCAGTCTGGAACACTCTTCCTCTGGACATATGCCTGCTTAGTTCCCTCACTTCCTTGGGATTGCTGCTTAAATGTCATTGTGTCATTAAAAATTTTTCCTGACTACCCTGTTTAACAGCAACTATCCCACTAGTCAGGGTGCTCTAGATCCCCTAGCCTGTTTTATTTTTCTGCCCTTCTATGCATTTTATTTTTACTCGTGTGTTTTACTTTTGTGTTTATTCTCTTTCATCCCCATTAAGAGGTAAGGTCCAGGAGGAACTGTTATGTTCATGTGATTACTGCTTTATTTCCAGAGTGTAGAATAACATTTGATACACAGTAGGTGCTCAAATATTTGCTGAATTAATGATTGAAGAGAATCTTATTTAATCTCAAGCTGTCAAAAGATTTCCTGTGGATGTTACATTTGAAATTGGATCTGAAAGGTGACTAAGAGTGTCTCTGAAGGGAGAGAAAAGGGTATTCCAAGCAGAGAAAAAGGCAGGTAGCAAGGCAAGAGGCCATGAGAAAGAACAGCCATGTGAGCCTGTACTGTTCCATATTGCCCAAGTTTTTAGGTGTAGAAGAGCAGTGGCTAGAGATGAGGCTGAGGTATGTATGACAGGGCTGACCCAGAATAACCTGTGTATTTCTCTGAGGGTTTAGATTTCAATTTCGAATGGGTCATCAATGATGGGTCTTAAGCAGGATTATGAAAGAGTAAAATTTATGTTTTGGAAGATCACTCTGGTGGCCAAGTTTAGAATGGACTGGAACTGAGAAAAGGTAGGGAGAAGAGTAAAGAGAAGGTTGTGATTCCGGCCAAAATTTGGAGCCCTAGTCATTGTGATTATAAGTCCAGAGTTTCTACTTTTACAGATGTAACTATCTTCCAACATGATTAGATTCTAAAGAGATGAAAGTTCTCTAAGAATATTTAGCCTTAGCCAGGTGTGGTGGTACATGCCTGTAGTCCCAGCTACACAGGAGGCTGAGGCAGAAGAATCTCTTGAATGTGGGAGGCAGAGGTTGCAGCAAGCCAAGATCATGCCCCTGCACTCCAGCCTGGGTGACAGAGCAAGACTCTGTCAAAAAAAAAAAAAAAAGAATATTTAGCCTTACCTTCTTACTTCCAAGAGAATTCATAAATTGTTTCATGTTCATGTCTTATCTTCCCAACTCAGAATTGCAGATTCTTTGCCTTGGCAGTGGAAAGAGGATAAACACTGAAGATAGATCAATAACTACCTGTCCAAGACAGTGGAGGTGCAATGGTATTTTATAGAATGAATGAACACATTAAACATGGTCATGCATAGTCATAGTATTCTGGCTGTGGTATGTAAGGACTTTAGAGCGTGGGGATTCTAGCTTTAGAGGATGGGGAAAGCTTTTCTGTTACAAGTATTTGGACAAAATATTTGTTCTGTTTCTGGCTCTGGTTTTATTTTTCAAATTTCTTTTTATTATTTTTTATTATTTTTATTTTTATTATACTTTAAGTTCTAGGGTACATGTGCAAAACATGCGGGTTTGTTACATATGTATACATGTGCCATGTTGGTGTGCTGCACCCATTAACTTGTCACTTACCTTAGGTGTAGAGGACTATCTGCTTTTACAACTGAGCAGGCCATTCCCCCATTTACATTATAGTCCCGCTCTTGCAAACGAAGCTGGGCATTCCTCCTCTGCAAACAGGGAGGACAAAGGAGCCTACAAGACTGGCCTCAGTTGCAAATAGCAGACCCTGGGGGCTTGTTTATATGTAAACATCTTGGAAATTCAGAAAGTCAGGGAAAGATCAGAGAAACAACAATGTGTCTGGCGACTTGCTAACATTCCACAAAGGACGGTATAAAATAAAGCAGAGCGTGTGGTTCGGGGCGGCCGCCACGTTTGTCTCGTCTTGTGTTGTCTTGTGTGTTCATTCCTTTGTTCAGGAAACACGCGGACCCCAACACTTAGGTATATCTCCTAATGCTATCCCTCCTCCCTCCCCCAACCCCATGACAGGCCCCGGTGTGTGATGTTCCCCACCCTGTGTCGAAGTGTTCTCATTGTTCAATTCCCACCTACAAGTGAGAACATGCAGTGTTTGGTTTTCTGTCCTTGCAATAGTTTGCTCAGAATGATAGTTTCCAGCTTCATCAAAGGACATGAACTCATCCTTTCTTATGGCTGCATAGTATTCCGTGGTGTATATGTCCACATTTTCTTAATCCAATGTGTCATTGATGAACATTTGGGTTGGTTCCAAGTCTTTGGTATTGTGAATAGTGCCACAATAAACATATGTGTGCATGTGTCTTTACAGCAGTATGATTTATAATCCTTTGGGTATATACCCAGTAGTGGGATGGCTGGGTCAAATGGTATTTCTAGTTCTCGATCCTTGAGGAATCACCACACTGTCTTCCACAATGGTTGAACTAGTTTAAAGTCCCACCAACAGTGTAAAAGTGTTCCTATTTCTCCACATCCTCTCCAGCATCTGTTGTTTCCTGACTTTTTAATGATCGCCATTCTAATTGGTGTGAGATGGGATCTCACTGTGATTTTGATTTGATGACCAGTGATGATGAGCATTTTTTCATGTGTCTGCTGGCTGCATAAACTTTTTCTTTTGAGTAGTGTCTGTTCACATCCTTTGCCCACTTTTTGATGGGGCTGTTTGATTTAAGTTCTTTGTAGATTCTGGATATTAGCCCTTTATCAGATGGGTAGATTGTAAAAATTTTCTCCCATTCTGTAAGTTGTCTGTTCACTCTGATGGTAGTTTCTTTTGCTGTGCAGAAGTTCTTTAGTTTAATTAGATCCCATTTGTCAATTTTGGCTTTTGTTGCCATTGCTTTTGCTGTTTTAGTCATGAAGTCCTTGCCCATGTTTATGTCCTGAATGGTATTGCCTAGATTTCCTTCTAGGGTTTTTATGGTTTTAGGTCTAACATTTAAGTAAAGTTTGTATGGAACCAAAAAAGAGCCCGCACTGACAAGACAATCCTAAGCCAAAAGAACAATGCTGGAGGCATCATGCTACCTGACTTCAAACTATACTACAAGGCCACGGTAACCAAAACAGCATGGTACTGGTACCAAAACACCGATATAGACCAATGGAACAGAACAGACCCCTCAGAAATAATACCACACATCTACAACCATCTGACCTTTGACAAACCCGACAAAAACAAGAAATTAGGAAAGGATTCCATATTTAATAAATGGTGCTGGGAAAACTGGCTAACCATATGTAGAAAGTTGAAACTGGATCCTTTCCTTACACCTTATTTTTCAAATTTCAAAGAAATCTTTGGTGATAGCTCTGCTTTAGGCTGACTTTCCTTACAAGTTTCAAAGACATTCAAATCTAGGGAATGGTAGGATATGTCAGTAACTCATGCAGAGGAGAAAGGAGAGAAAATCTTTGAGAAGCAGTCACTCAAGCCTGGGAGTAATATATGCAATGTTAGATGGTATATAGAGTTACAATAACATAGTATGGTATAATCTTTGCCTTAATGATACCTATAATTTAATGAGAGTAAAATAAACAGTATAGTCACTATTATTAAAGCCAGCATTTATTGAGGGCATCTCATATGGATAAGCGATTTGTAGAGTAATGATTTAGTATTTATGTATTTATAATCACAAGGATAAGCGATTTTGTAGAGTAATGATTTAGTATTTATGTAAACCTTATGGGATAATTGCTATCATTATTTTTATTTTACAGGTGAGGAAAGTGAGGCTTGGAGAGACTAAGCAACTTGTCTAGTGTTGCAAAACTAGAAAGCAGCAGAGCCAGTATTTGAACTCAGATCTGTCAACTCCCAAGCCCATATTCCACTATACAAAGAGATTTTATCTGAAAACACAAAATTACATATTTAGAAGAATTGTATAAATAAATAGTTTTATATGCATATGCATATTTATCCAGTTTGTATTACTGGAGCAATTAAGAACAAGATAATCTTTGCTCTGTTCTAATTGTGCACTTGGCTAAACTCAAATGCCAAAATGCAGAAATTACTAACCTTTCTCTGTATTTTAAATTATACTTTAGGGAGTGGGTGGAAGGTGGAAGGTTTCCTTTTTTTTTTTTTTTGGAGAGAAAGTCACTCTCTGTTGCCCAGGCTGGAGTGCAGTGAGTGGTGGGTGGCGGGTGGCGCGATCTTGGCTAACTGCAACCTCCGCTCACCACTGAGCCATCCACACCCCTCTCTCGCCCCCACCATGTTCAAGCAATTCTTGTGCCTCAGCCTCCGGAGTAGCTGGAAGTACAGGCGTGCGACAACATGCCTAGCTAATTTTTTCTGGCCTCAAGTGATCCGCCGGCCTTGGGCTCTGAAAGTGCTGGGATTAGAGGGATTACAGCCACCTCCCACGGCCAGGTTCGGGAGTCGGGGGAAGGTTTTAATGGTTTTATCAGATTGTTTTTCCCTGAGAAATAAAAAACAAAAAACAAAAAACCCGGAAACAAAACAAAAAACCCCACATTTTTTCAAAGTGTATTTGGTTTTCTTTGTTACTTTTATATTGTTAAGTAATATCTGTTATTAAGAAATTTAATTTGTGTAGTACTCTGGGTTGTCATCTGTCTTTTTAAGTAGGCCACTTTGTAAAAATTTGGCATGTACAAAGGTGCATTAACTTTTTTCAGGTCCCCATTTAGTGCGCTGCTGGAGTAATTCATTGGTCTGTTATGCATCCTGGAGTACTTTGCTGGCAAAGTAAAGAATGTCATCTGTTAAAACTCCCGAGAATATGCTGGCTTCTGTAGACGCATAATGACTTATTAGAAAAAAAAACAGAAACGAAAACAAATAAAACAAAAACAACTCTAGAGATTCTGCTGTAGATTTTGAAAAGAATCTTCAGTGTCTTTGAAAAATATCTCACGTCTCTGAAATTCTTAAAATTAAGTAAAATCCTATTAAGTTGATATTGGTATTTTAAAGCCAGCTCAGATTTGAAGAGTAATTCCCAAGTCATCTAAATTATATTATCTGAACAAATATAAAACTTGGAAATTTGGCTCAGAGCAATGTGTATCTAGAAACATTTAATATCAAGTAAGTGCTTTTAAAACTGAAAATATTCAGTATTAACTCACAATTTGTAAAGCACCTAGCAAAAAGCAAAAAGAAAGAGGATTAAAGCAGTGTTTACATTTTAGTTTTTCTTTCTGCCTTTCTTTTTTTTCCTTTTTCTAAATCCCTTGTCAAATAATCATTTGTGTCAATAGCAAGTGGTTTGCCTGAAGAAACAATCTCATTATATGCTTAAGTTGGCTCACTTAAAATCAAATGATGGTGAATTTATATATCTTTAATTCAAAGGTGTTTCTTCCTGGTCCCCGTTGTTTTAAAGCGTTGCTAAAGGATAAATCAAGCTTTTAAAGAATTAAGGTTAGTTTGATTCAGAAGTCTTACTGAGGACTATAGACTGAGGTCTCTAGCCTGGGAGGAGACCTGTAGAAAGGTTAGACTACTTGGGCACAGGGCACACTGTTTCAGCCCACTGCATACATACAGGTGTTGGAGGTTCGGTGCATGCCAAAACAGGCCAAACTTGCTCAGAAGTTACATTAAAGCAGCATCACATCAAAGTTTACATGTAAGAGAACATCTGGTTATAGATTAAGAAACATAATTACTAACCCCGTCCAATGTTATTTTATGTATAGGAAAAGGCAAAGACTAGGATCATTTAACTTCTAAGGAATGTAGTGATTCAGGCAAGAAACATTTTGGGGCTGTTTGCTGTATCCTGTTTTGTCTTCCAAGCATCCTTCTGGAGAGCTGTATGTTCTCACACAGTTAGGAGCTTTGTGAAATTATGTGGGCAAGGAGAAATGAGCAAACATAGCTTCTTATGTCTGCTGCTTAGCTTCACAAAATCATTAGGACTTTATATGGACGGTCTTTACTTTCCAAAGGTAGATGTATATGGATGGAAAACAAACTGCAGTGTTATTTCATAAACTTCTCCTATCATTTTCTCTTATGAGCACTTGAATGAGCCAAGGAACTCAAACTCACAGAACCTCAGTTTTTTTTTTTTTTTTTGAATCTTATTTCATTCTTACTTTCTACTCCCATCTAATGAGTAGGCAAATCTGACTTTTCTTGTGCAACACTTTTTAAAAATTATTTTCTGTATTTACCTGGTTATTGGAGCAAACCAAGTTTATATTCCTACTGTCTAATACCTGAAAATATTGTAATGGTGTTCCTGGCTTTACTTACCCCCATATTCAGTCTCTTCTGCACATCCCATTCAGGAAACCCTGATAAATTTAGTCTCCTGCTCAAGAACGTGTTGTGATTCTCATTTAAAAAATAATATTGTGTTCTTGGCACTCAATCAAGGTTTTGTTTTGTTTTGTTTTGTTTTGTTTTGTTTGACAGAGTTTTGCTCTCTCATCCATGCTAGAGTGCAGTGGCGCTATCTCAGCTCACTGCAAGCTCTGCCTCCCGGGTTCACACCATTCACCTGCCTCAGCCTCCCAAGTAGCTGGGACTACAGACGCCCGCCACTGTGCCCGGCTAATTTTTTGTATTTTTGGTAGAGACAGGGTTTCACCGTGTTAGCCAGGACGGTCTTGATCTCCTGACCTCACGATCCACCTATCCACCTGCCTCAGCCTCCCAAAGTGTTGGGATTACGCGCCCAGCCAATCAAGGGTCTTTTTGAGCAACCCCCAACCCTATCTTTCTAGAATTATTTCTAGTACTTAAAGTGCACCCTATATAATCTAGGAAAACTATGCAGTCATGTTCTTGGTATATAATCAGTTTTTCTTATCTGGTTACCTTTGCTTATAATATTTTGAAAATGGTCCCCAATAATTTTACATGGATCCACTTATATAATGTATCTTAGTTTACATAGATCTGGGATATAAGCCTAAGGGCGGAGATCTTGCTTTTAAGCACTGTGATATATTTGTTTAATGCTCAAATGAATGACTCATACCACCTTTTTCATAATAATTAACAGTACTGTGTCATCCTGAGAATAGATACTTTCAGTTGGATATATTTGAGAAAAACAATTATCTGCCTAATAAACTTTTGTGATAGTATAGAGAGTAGGTAAGAGCAGACTCTGGTGCCAGGCTACCAGTATTCAAATCCTGACTGCCACTTGCTAGCTCTCTAACCTTGAAAGTATTATTGAGCCTTTTGGTAACTCAGTCTCCTCATTATAATTCATATCTATTTCATATGCTTATAATGAAGATGAAATGAGTTAATATATGTAAAGCACTTAGAGCAGTGTCTAGTACTGCCAACTAATAATAGAACAGTAAAAATTAGTTATTAAAAATAGTATGCAACAAATATATTTCAGAAAGTCAAAATTTAGAAAATAAAAGTGCAGTACTTTCTCTTGCTTCCCTAACTTGATTTTTATTCAAATTACTTTACTGGATATGTAAAGATTCATCTCCAATGAATCCCAACCTTTGGATATTATCAAATGAGAAGACTTCTTCTCATTGTAACCCCAATGAATGAGGAACTGTAGATACATGTGACTTGGAGTAAGCTGTTCCTTGTAATTGTTTCATAGCTAAAATTGCTTCTGTTGACCCAGGGACTCCACAACACTGCCATGAGAAATGAGCATGCCGAAGATTAGAAGGACAAAGAATCCTTAAAAATAATTATAACAGCTCATTAAAATAGTTAAAATTATGGATCGATACTCTATGAGAGTCACTGCTATAAGTATTACTTTTTACCTCATTTAAGCCTTACAACAACCAATTGAGGTTGACACCATTATAATACCCATTCTTTTGTAGATGAAAAAATTGAAGTATGAAGAAAATGTGTAATCTGCTTAAGGTCATACAACTAGAAAGTAGTGGAACTAGAATTCGAGCACAACCAGTCTGATTTAAGGTAAACTCTGTATCTCACAACTTTAACCAGTAAGCATATTGTCCCTTTATAGCTAATATACATGATTACCACTTGTCTTAGATTTGCTATAAAATGCTGCAGACTGGGTGGCTTAATCAACAGACATTTATTTTATCACAGTTCTAGAGGCCAGAAGTCTAAGATCAAAGTGTTAGCAGTTTTGGTTTCTTGTAAGGCCTCTCTTCTTGGCTTGTAGATGGCTTCTTTCTCTCTGTGCCTTCACGTGGTCTTTTCATGGTATGGGCAAATCCCTGGTGTCTTTCCTTCTAAATTTATCATTCTTTCAAAAACACAAGTCAGATTGGATTAGGGCCCACCCTAATGCTTTCATTTTAATTTCATCACCACTTTGAAGATCCTATCGCCAAATACAGCCTGAGGTTCTAGGAGTTAGGACTTGAACACGTGATTTTGGAGTACCACAATTCAGCCCTCAACACTTCTGTAATGTGTGACTTCCAAAATCCATTCCTGGAATCTGGTGCATAAAAAAACAAAAAACAAAGAAGCAAACAAACGAACAAACAAAAACAAAAAAACCACAAACCAAAAATAAGTCAGGTAAAAATTTCAATCTTTATTCATATTTCTCTCGATTAATGAGAATCCAGTGGTTCTGTCAACACTAACACATTAAATCTCTTATCCTTTTCTATTTTCTGACATTCCTGGCTCTTGGGAATCTCTCATTTTCTTATCCCATTATATCACTCTTATCCATGCACATCTGTCCCTTTTACTTTTTTTTTTTTTTTTTTTTTAAGAAAGGGCCTCCCTCCTATTGCCCAGGCTGGAGTGGAGTGATGCTATCACAGCTCACTGCAGTCTCGATTTCCTGGGCTCAGGTGACCCTCTCACTTCAGCCTCCTAAGTAGCTGGAACCACAGGTGCATGCCACCATGCCTAGCTAATTTTTTACATTTTTAGTAGAGATGGGGTTTTGATATGTTGTCTAGGCTGGTCTCCAACTCTTGGGCTCAAGCGATCCATCTACCTTGGCCTCCAAAGGGCTGGGATTATAGGCGTGAGTCACCATGGCTGGCCTGTCCCTGATATTTTACACCCTCAATCCCTTCTTCTGCTACAAAGAGTGAAGAAAAATTCTTTGTTAGATTTTTATCATTCTCTTTTGGGAATTTTCATACATGAATTTAGTTCTATTTTACCATCTAGTTCACGTTTTACTGGCAAAGAGAGATAGGGAGGGGTGTGGGCTCTCCACATTCATAGTTTCTAGACCACCACATTAACTTTCAGTGAACACTTATTATGAACCAAGTCCTATGAGAAAGCATTTGACATCAATCATGCTCTTTTCAATTTCACCTTAGTTTTACAAGTTAGCACAAATTATTACCCTTATTTAAGATTAAAAAACTGGCATTTCAAGACATTATATTATTTAGTAAGTGTCACAGAACTAGTAAATGGTAGAGCTGGGATTCATACTTTAGAATTTGGGTTCTTAACCCTGGTTACATATAGTGGCTTGGCTTTGTCTGATAAATTTCTATCATTGTAGATAAATCACATTGATAGCAATTTCTTCCTATTTGTGATGGTAAAATTTGTAGAAACTCATTTTAAAAGGGATTATTACAATTGTGTAACACTTTAATTTTCATGATTGCTGGATACTGAAGAGGTTGAAGATTATCAAAATGAATCCATTTAAGTTGTGAAATGACTATATTGTTAAGCAATTCATATCCATACATAAAATGGCTTTTTAGAGCCCCTGGGCTGCATGCAGGTGCTAAACATAAATGGAACCCTGATGGATCTGAGAAAAAGAATCCAATGTTCCAAGTGTAAGTAGGAAAGCCAAATATTGCACTGATTCTGGCTCTGGGAAAAGTACATACTGTTATATTCCGGCACATCAGAATTTTCCAGGGATGTGCCTGGTATCTTGGAGTAAAGCCAATGTGATTTTTCTGCCATCTAAGTCTTATTTCTTTATAGGTCTCTTTGCCATGTTCATTATGTAAATCATAGCTTCCTATCCCTGAATTGTAAGACTTTCCTCTTTCCTTATACAAGTGGAAACACCCTCACCATTTCCCAGATATAACCATAATTTTATTCCTTTATAACTACAGGCTTGACTTTATACAAATGCATCAAAAACAGAAAAGATGAAAGGAAGTTGGCCATATGCAACCATACCAATCATTAATTATTATTACTTTTATTTATTAATATTAATGTTTAAGTAACAACCCCTAGGTTGTTTATTTTTGGCAGAAGGAGGAAGATTTTTCTTTTCTGTTTTTCTGCTTATACTTGGAAACTTAGATCTAGGCTTTAAAAAATTATGATGTTATGAAGTTTAATTTCAAATTCATTTTACTGGTACTCAATCTTAGTTTGGCCTGGCAAATCCTTTCAGGATCTTTTGAGAGAGATCATAATTTTTGAATCAATTTAGAAAAAGCAACACACTCAACAACAGCAACACAGTAAAAATAATAATCGATCCCATTTAGAATCACTGAATGCTACCTATGATTTTTAAGAACATCTTTTAATTAGAATAAATGATCAATATTCTGTTATTTTCAATGAGACTTGAGGATCAACTTTTAGTGTGAAAGATTCCTGTAACTGAGTCTAAATAAAGTAGTCTCTGAATGTGTAACGCTTATGAGTAAAATTAAAGGAGCAGATGTGCTGTATAAGATCAAATAAGCATATATCTAGTTGAAATAAAGTCATTCAGAAAAATCCAGATATTGCCTAAATGGCATAATGAAATGATGGCTTACTCTCAACTTTAGAGAGAGAGCAGAATATTTTTTTAAGTCATTAATAAAGGGCTATTTCTTTAATTATAGCTTTAATGAAGATTTTTGGTGGAACTTATGTATCCTGAAATTCCCAAATTCCACTCCTTGTAAATGGGAATTATATTATCTTATTTGTGATTACTCCTGAATCACTCTGAAGCAGAGACTTATTCTCATTGTTTCTAATGACAGATAAGCCCTTATTATGTCAGCAAGTTGAGGAATGCACCCATAGCACAATGTGGAAAATGGCAGAAGGCAAAACATGGCCATGCCAGCAGGCTTGGTGAACAGTTAGAGAAGCCTGCAAAGTGGCTGGGTAAGCCTCTAATCCTGATTAGGAATCCCACTATAGATTAATTTGGACCTGCCTGAAATAAATGCACTTATTTCTCTTGGAAACTGGCATTAGATTTTGTTTGTGAGTCCCTATGACCATCCTCATGTTTGATCATTCCTGTGGCTTTAGGATTGAAGGACTCATAGGATTCTGAAAAGCTGTCATATTCACAATTGTGGTTTATTATAATAAAAGTATGAAGATTAGAATCAGCAACTACAAAAGGTTCATGGGGCGAAATCCAAGAGAAACCAGTTGCAAGCTTCTAGGTCCCCTCTCAGTGCATTTGCATGGGGGATGTGTTAATTCCAAAATAAGATGTGACTAAATGTGCCAAGTGTTGCCAAACAGGGAAGCTCACACAAGTTTAGGTGTCTGGGGTTTTAACTGGGGAATTAGTCGGGTTGTTATGCAGTACCTTCATGACTACTTAGACTCCAGCTTCCACAGTGATACAGTGTGGTTCAAGGCCTTAGGCATACAAAAATACGCCTGTCAGGCAGAACATACTGAGAGCTCAGAGGTCCTTGCCAAAAAGCCAGGCCTAGGACTAATCCTGAAAGCAGACCTTTTTTTGTAATATGCAGGTTTTGAGAAACCCAGGCCTGATCAACGATTTTTTTCTGCACATTTCATTTCTTTTAGCTACAGAAATGCAAATGAATAACATATTTCACTACCTTCTTATTCAAGTTGTATTCCTAAAGTAACTTAGGAAGTTGTAGGGCTCATGTCAATAATGTTTCTATCTGTGGGAGAAATTATCGTTCTGGGTCTTTTATTAGTGGAGAATATAGTAAATAATCCAGAGTTCCACAAGGACATCCTTGTAACTCACTATTTAATAAAAGAAAGAACCTTTTTCTCTAAATCAAATATTTGTATCTTTTCTCTTTATGGGGATTCGTATTTCTTTGGAGGAAACAAAAGAACAAGATATAGAACCCCAATAATTTCAAATAGGAGTGTAATATTTTTTACAGGATGCACTGATTTATAAGTTCAACCCTCAGAGGTACAGATAGGTTTATCATCAAGCTATAAATGTCTAAATGCATAATGGAATGCAAGGCCTAATTTTCTAAAATATGTTTGGATGATACATTACCGTTTGGGAAATTTAGCTGATGCCAAAGGAAAGAGGTGGATTCTTTTTTTTAAAAGGTTGGTCATATAATGCATTATTAAAGCTTTTAGATAAAAGATAAAATGTGATTTAATTTATTATTATCTGGGACATGCAGAGGTATATTTGAACAATTTTATTTGTTTGATTGTCTTTTAAAACTCTAATGTAACAAACCCCTTCAGTTTTGGAACAAACACATATCTAGTGGTGACAGAGCACCAGTGGTTAATGTTGGAATCAATTTATCATAAGAAACACATATTACAGTTAGGATACTATTATCTTTTGCTAATAGCTCATGCTGGCACTAATTAGCTCTGACACACAAATGATAGAAACCATACATACCTATTAACTTTATGCATCCTTTTGAGGTTCTATTCTCCCATGAAAATTAATTGTTCAGTTCAAATCTCCACAATGACAGACCTAACACCCTCCATTAAAAATACAGAGAGTGATGTATGTATATATTTTTTAAATAGCAAAATTATTTAGGTTATTTTCAGAAACAGTAGATCTTGAGCAGATATGAGAGCATATGACTGGTTTTCATTAACTCATACCTGGAAGAGGAAATGTGATATAGGTTTCTGACAAAGAGCATAGTAGCTGCATATGAGGATAGTACTACATTTTACTTTATTATAGGATATGATGATGCATATGGAATTGCCACAATTGCCCCATTTCTACAAATAAAACTTTCAGAAGAAAAGACCAAGACTTGAGCCCAAGAAATCTTGTGCTCAGAGCTTAAGATTCAAGAGAAAGATTGTTGTCTTACTTTCAGGTAAGGAAATAAAGATGGGCATGAGAAGTACACTATTGAAAACCTTTTTATGACTGCACTTTCAAACGGCCAATTTAGCAGGTGCATCCATGATTCTTGTTACTTCTCTTTCTTTTGGCAATTGCTTTTCTTATCAAACTTGACACTTCTAGATAGATGAATAACAACTTGATTGGCAATTTGACATTGTTAGATAAACTTGCTCATTTTTAAAATGAATTTGATGTCCACTGGTTTAGAGGACTGCAGATTGAATATATCATCAGAAATTTATCCTTAGTTTTTTAGTTCCAGTAGATGCTTCTATTTGTTTTGGTAATAATCCAGAGAACTAGAATTGGTGAAATTAGTTTTATGATAATTGTTTGTGACTGTTTCTTAAATGTATTTTCTAAGTCAAAGATCGGTGCAAACTCTCTGTTCTTAATGTCTTCCAAAGCAATTTTCACTGGAAGACATCCCAATTTGCTTTTTTAAAAATTCCAACTTTCAGAAGTACAAATTGACAAGGATCTTTTTTGAAATTCAAATGTAATAACCAAGTTAATTTATATTTCAGTAAAGCCTTGCCTTCCCATTGGAGAAAGCAATTGATAAATATAATGTATTACTTAATTGTCAGCAATCTTCAGAGTAAACTATTACTCAAGCACATGACATACAATCTTGCTAAAACAATATGATCAGAAGAATTACAATAGTCACCTTATACTGCTCCCAAATATGGAAGATTAGCAACATTTTAAAAATTAAATTAAATTTATGATATATTGATTGAGGTCATACTCAGTGTTAAATATGGTATTATATCCTTTGAGACATATTGGAAAAGCTAAATGCAGGGTTCTGAAAAGAGTTAATGATTTTTGTTATAGTAGATATACTGTTACACTTTAAGTAGAGGCAATGAAGTCCTCAAGAATTCCTTATGAAGAAGAACTGATGTGAACATAAAGATCTGCATTCAACTCCATAAAGGAAGTGGTAAGAAAAACTTGTTTTGAATGGTAGATACAATTTGGACATACAGAAGGAAGACAACAAAAAGGCTTTGAGAAAACATATAAACTAAATAAGAAGGTTAGAATAAGCAAATAAAGACTATCAGAACGTCTTAACTATGGTTAAAAGCTTTGCAGTCTTGGATGTGGCTGTGTTGGATTAATAAAAATTTCCATTAAAAAGTACAGTAGCTTAGTACTTCCAATTTCCAAATAAAATCTAGTATTGTGATTATGTCCCTTGTACACCTAGGCTCTCCCGTCTTTCCCTAAATATTTGGAAGCCTAATACTGACTCCTATCAGCACAAGAATTTAGGTGAGCCAAACCTGTAAAGATATTTGAAGAAATTTAAAATATCTATTTTTGATGGTGGCATCCTAACATTTCTAAGAATATTGCAAACTTGCAAGATATTGGAAGAAATGTGACAAGAGTGCTTATTGAAGGTCCCTTTGCCCAATCTTTTTCTGAAGACTTTCAGCTGAGTCAGGCTTTGTTTCTTAATGCTGCAAAACAATTGTTCCAGTATTAGTGTGTTTTAATGTCCATGCGATATTTGTGATTGAGAACCATATGGTATTGATTCATTCCCAAGTGCTCCCAAACAAAAAGCATTATATCTCTACTAGTAAGTTGCTTCCAAAGTAATATTAGCTGGGGTTAGAGATGGGGATGTAAAAGCACATAATGTGGTGAAGAGTGCTCTAGGTGTACGGCGTGTGTGTGTGTGTGTGTGTGAGAGAGAGAGAGAGAGAGAGTGTTCTACTCCGAAGGCCTCGTGGCTCCAACAAGATGTGATGGATAAATGTGGAAAAGGAGACTGTTCCCACACTCTTGAAGCCAGAGTGGATGAGACAAGGGAGAAGTTGAGGAGATAAATTAAACTGTAGGCAGTGGTACCAAGTCTTTTCCATGGATGTCAAACTGCTTTTTTTTTTTTGAGACGGAATCTCGCTGTGTCACCCAGGCTGGAGTGCAGTGGTGTGATCTCAGTTCACTGCCACCTCCACTTCCTGGATTCAAGTGATTCTCCTGCCTCAGCCTCCTGAGTAGCTGGGATTACAGGCGTCCACCATCATGCCCAGCTAATTTTTGTAGTTTTGGTACAAATGGGGTTTCATCATGTTGGCCAGGCTGGTCTTGAACTCCTGACCTAGGTGATCTGCCTGCCTTGGCCTTGTGCTGAGATTACAGACGAGAACCACCACTACCGGCCCAAACTGCCACTTTAACTGTGCAAATCGTACATAGCATAAGATTTTCTGGAATAAACTGCTGGGATATGACTCTTGACTCAACCATTGCCTTGCCTCACTGTAACTTTAAGGCAAACTATGCAGCCTTTTAATTGTGAAGTTGGGAAAATACTATTACCCCCCTGAAAGTTTTTGTCAGGGTTAACAGCTTTAAGTAGGTATTCAAATAGTGCCTGACTTATAGTAGTTGCTCAATACATTCTAGGAATTATTACTGAATGAGACAAGTGACTTGCAATGTAGCTTAGTGGATTTTATAGTTGCAAAATATTTTCATAATTGGAATCATCACCTCCACTAATACTTTACAAGGTGCCATATTGGAGGCACCTTGCTGAATAATTGCCATTTACAACATAATATAGCAGTTGATTCATGGAATATCAATCATCAAGGTATACTGTAATGCAGACTTCTGCAGAAGACAGAATGGAAAGAGATAGCAGGCAGGTTTGTGGGAAAAAAAGTTGCAATTGCTTTTGACACAGGTCATTGTGTGATATCTAAGATTAACAAATTAGAACGATCTATTTAGTTGAAAATGCTAAAAGTTAATACAAGATTAATAGTCGTAGATTAATATGAATTAGACTGAAAAGTAAAAGTAAAATATGTCAGAACATTATCCACATAGCAATCGGTGGCAGCACGTTAGCATCCTACTAATCATCACTATATAATTTTGCAAATAGAATATGCTTGCTATGAAAATTCACCTTTAAAATAAATCCTCTAGCTCCATCTTCCAATGAAATTACTCTTTTTAAAGTATTGTTATGCAAAAATCCTAGAGACATTGCAAATTACAAATGCCATGTTTGGTGCTCATAGAAAACGTCTAATAACCTATTCACCCTTCTCTTTTTTGGTCTGTGTAAAGGAGACTTCTAAAGCACTCAGTGTAGGGAGGGTAGATATTAGAAAGATTCAGGCAATTAGATTTCCTAAATGTGGGTATCTGAGGAGGATATCCATGAATTCATCTAAGTGTTTCCTCTTCCAGTTGGAGTAAAAATGAAATAATTTGTGATGGACGATTTGCCCTATGTATGCCCTATGAGTCATGGGCATCTTGTTTTCCGTTTCCTCTTGAGGAAAGGCTACATACTTCTCAGTCACCTTGCAGATGGGAAACGCTAATTTCTATTTCTATCCAGTGAAATGTGAGTAAAAGTCATGCATGCCATTCCTAGTCTGAGGCATAGAATGGTCCTTCTGGATTCTCCAGAATCTTTCTTCTGCCTGTGGGATAGAGGAGGCCTTGTGCTGAGATGGCAAGCTACTAGATCAAAGCAGCCTGTGTTACCAGGTCCCTGAATGGAGGGTAGCTGTGGTGAGAGTCACCTGGGTTTTCAGCTGTCTTAACATAACAGATAAATCAACATGTGTTGTATTAAGCCACTGAAAATTTGAGATTGTTATAATAACATAGCCTTTCATATCCTAACTAATGCAGAGGGTTAAATAGTACTTTTTGTAGTAAAAATAATTTTTGCTTAAATATATCTTCAGTTTTTACAAGATTAATATGGAGATGTGAAAACAGAATCGTAGCATCACTTTATCAGTCATCTACCTATCTATCTATCTATGAATCTATCTTCATTCTCCTATTGATTCCAAATTACTACTCCATATTATAGATGAAGCACATATTCAGAAAAGCAGAATTCTGGCTGGCAAGTGAAGATGACTTTCTATTTATTGATTCCTTCTATACTTTGTTTTGGGGTGTGTGGGCAGTGCTAAGAGTTCCCTCATTATCCGTATCTTAGCTATCCTTGACTCTTTGCTAAAGATTAGCTGAGTTTCCGTACTTTGTAAAAGAAAATTCTGTTCCAAAAGTAACAATTTAGTGACCTAAATTAAATTAAAAAGGTAATGTGAAACTGGTAAATAACTAAATACTTGTCCTCTCATCGAGTAATTTTATAAACTAGTGCCAAGTGAGTTGTGTAGGGTATTAGGCATAGAGTGGAATATTTCAGAGAGAAGCAGGATGTATTTTGTTGATATCATCAAAAGTCATTTCAAAGTATCTAATATTTTGTTTGCTCTTTTCTGCCCAATTGATACCTTTGTTATTTCTATGTTGTCATATGCTCCCCCAAAAGATGAGCAAATATTAATATGGTAAATTTAGATTCCTTGTAATAACCAATTAGTATGGTGTGGTAGATTTTATTTTCCAAAGATAGTTCTCCAAGTATATATCCCATTCCACTTGCTCTTCTTACAATGTGACAGTGATTCTTTTCTACTGGGAGGTGGGTTCTATGTTCCCATCCCTTGAACCCAGGTCATTCAGTATAGCAACTGCCTCTACTAAGAGAACATGACAAAAGTAATGCAGTGTGACTTTGGAGCCTAGATCATAAAAGGGCATATGGCTTCTGTTTTTCTCTCAGGACACGTGACAAAGAAGCCAGAGTTACCATGTAGGAAGTATGGATTCCTTGAAGCCACTGTACAGAACAAAGAGCCTCAACTATTGAAGCCCTGAGCTGTTCAAATTTCAGCCCAGGCACTAGACATGAGTGAGTAAGCCTCTGGATAATTAGAGATCAACCCCCAACTGTTCAAGTTTCAGCCCAGGCACTAGACATGAGTGAGTAAGCCTCCAGATAATTTGAGATCTCAGCCTTTGAGCCAGCCTCAAATTCCCACAAAGTCCTGATAAGACTGCAGTTTCATGAGGAAAATAAACATTATTGTTAAGTCGTTTTTCTTTTCTTTTTTTTTTTAATTATACTTTAAGTTCTGGGATACATGAGCAGAACGTGCATGTTTGTTACATAGGAATACATGTGCCATGGTGGTTTACTGCACCCATCAACCTGTCATCTACATTAGGTATTTCTCCTAATGCTATCCCTCCTCTTTCCCCCACCCTCCCGACAGGCCCCGGTGTGTGATGTTCCCCTCTCTGTGCCCATATGTTCTCATTGTTCCACTCCCAGTTATGAGTGAGAACATGTGGTGTTAGGTTTTCTGTTCCTGTGTTAGTTTACTGAGAATGATGATTTCCAGCTTCATCCATGTCCCTGCAAAGGACATGAACTCACCCTTTTTTATGGCTGCATAGTATTCCATAGTGTATATGTGACACATTTTCTTTATCCAGTCTAACATTGATGGGCATTTCGGTTGTTTCCGAGTCTTTGCTATTGTGAATAGTGCCGCAGTAAACATACATGTGCATGTGTTTTATAGCTGCATGATTTATAATCCTTTGGGTATATACCCAGTAATGGGATGACTGGGTCAAATGGTTTTTCTAGTTCTAGATCCTTGAGGAATCGCCACACTGTCTTCCACGATAGTTGAACTAGTTTACAGTCCCACCAACAGTGTAAAAGTATTCCTATTTCTCCACATCCTTTCCAGCATCTGTTGTTTCCTGACTTTTTAATGATCGCCATTCTAACAGGCATGAGGTGGTATCTCATTGTGGTTTTGACTTGCATTTCTCTAATGACCAGTGATGATGAGCTTTTTTTCATATGTTTGTTGCCTGCATAAACGTCTTCTTTTGAAAAGTGTCTGTTCATATCCGTTGCCCGCTTTTTGATGTGGTTATTTGTTTTTTTCTTGTAAATTTGTTTAAGTTCCTTGTAGATTATGGATATTAGCCCTTTGTCAGATGGATAGATTGCAAAAGTTTTCTCCCATCCTGTAGGTTGCCTGTTCACTCTGATGATAGTTTCTTTTGCTGTGCAGAAGCTCTTTACTCTAATTAGATCCCATTTTTGCCTTTTGTTGCCATTGCCTTTGGTGTTTTAGTTATGAAGTCTTTGTTTATACTTATGTCCTGAATGGTATTGCCTAGGTTTTCTTCTAGGGTCTTCATGGTTTTGGCTTTTGTTGCCATTGCTTTTGGTGTTTTAGTTATGAAGTCTTTGTTTATGCCTATGTCCTGAATGGTATTGCCTAGGTTTTCTTCTAGAGTTTTCATGGTTTTAGGTCTTATGTTTAAATCTTTAATCCATCTTGAGTTAATTTTTGTATAAGGTGTAAGGCGGGGCTCCAGTTTCTGTTTTCTGCATATGTTTAGCCAGTTTTCCCAGCACCATTTATTAAATAGGGAATCCTTTTCCCATTGCTTGTTTTGTCAGGTTTGTCGAAGATCAGCTGGTTGTAGATGTGTGGTGTTATTTCTGAGGCCTCTGTTCTTTTCCACTAGTCTATATATCTGTTTTGGTACCAGTACCATGCCTGTTTTTGTCACTGTAGCTTTGTATTATAGTTTGAAGTCATGTAGTGTGATGCCTCCAGCTTTGTTCTTGTTGCTTAGGATCGTCTTGGCTATATCGTCTCTTTTTTGGTTCCATAAGAAATTTAAAGTAGTTTTTGCTAATTCTGTGAAGAGAGTCATTGGTAGCTTGTTGGGAATAGCATTGAATCTATCAATTACTTTGGGCAGTATGGTCATTTTCACGATATTATTCTTCCTATCCATGAGGATGGAATGTTTTTCCATTTGTTTGTGTCCTCTCTTATTTCCTTGAGCAGTGGTTTGTAGTTCTTCTCAAAGAGGTCCTTCACATCCTTGTAGGTTGTATTCCTAAGTATTTTATTGTCTTTGCAGCATTTGTGAAAGGGAGTTTGCTCATTATTTGGCTATCTGTCTATTATTGGTGTATGGAAATGCTTGTAATTTTTGCAGATGGATGTTGTATCTTCAGATTTTGCTAAAGTTGCTTAACAACTTAAGGAGTTTTGGGGCTGAGATGATGGGATTTTCTAAATATAAAATTGTGTCATCTGCAAACAGAGATAATTTGAATTCCTCTCTTTCTATTAGAATACACTTTATTTCTTTCTCTTCCCTGATTGTCCTGGCCAGGACTTCCAATACCATGTCGAATAGGAGTTGTGAGAGAGGGCATCCTTGTCTTGTGCCAGTTTTAACGGGAATGCTTCCAGCTTTTGACAATTCAGTGTGATATTGGCTTTGGGTTTTTTATAAATAGCTCTTATTATTTCGAGATATGTTCCATCAATGCCTAGTTTATTGGGTGTTTTTAACATAAAGCGCTGTTGAATTTTATCGAAGGCCTTTTCTGTATCCATTGAGATAATCATGTGGCTTTGTCATTGGTTCTGTTTATGTGATGGATTTTGTTTATTGATTTGTGTATGTTGACCCAGCCTTGCATCCCAGGGATGAAGCCAACTTATTCATGGTGGATAAGCCTTTTAATGTGCTGCTGGATTCGGTTTGCAGTATTTTATTCAGGATTTTTGCATCGACGTTCTTCAGGGATATTGGACTGAAATTTTATTTTTCTGTTGTGTCTCTGCCAGGTTTTGGTATCAGGATGATGCTGGCCTCATGACATGAGTTAGGAAGGATTCCCTCTTTTTCTATTGTTTGGAATAGTTTCAGAAGGAATGGTACCAGCTCCTCTTTGTAGTTCTGGTAGAATTTGGCTGTGAATCCGTCTGGTCCTGGGCTTTTTTAATGTCTCAATTTCAGAACTTGTTATTGGTCTATTCAGGGATTCTCCTTCTTCCTGGTTTAGTCTCAGGAGGGTGTATGTGTCCAGGAATTTATCCATTTATTCTAGACTTTCTAGTTCATTTGCGTAGAGGTGTTTATAGTACTCTCTGATGGTAGTTTGTATTTCTTTGGGATCAGTGGCTATCTCCCCTTTATCATTTTTATTGTGTCTATATGATTCTTCTCTCTTTTGTTCTTTGTTAGTCTGGCTAGTGGTGTATTTTGTTAATCTTTTCAAAAATCCAGCTCCTGGATTCATTGATTTTTTGAAGAGCTTTTCCTGTCTCTATCTCTTTCAGTTCTGCTCTGATGTTAGTTATTTCTTGTCTTCTGGTAGCTTTTGAATTTGTTTGCCTTGCTTCTCTAGTTCTTTTAATTGTGATGTTAGGGTGTCAATATTAGACCTTCCAGCTTTTTCCTGTGGGCATTTAGTGCTATAAATTTCCCTTGAACACTGCTTTAGCTGTATCCCAGAGATTCTGGTACAGTGTGTCTTTGTTTTCATTGGTTTCAAAGAACTTATTTATTTCTGCCTCAATTTCAGTTTTTACCCAGTAGTTATTCAGGAGCAGGTTGTTCAGTTTCCATGCAGTTGTGTGGTTTTTGAGTGAGTTTATTAATCCTGAGTTCTAATTTGATTGCACCATGGTCTGAGAGACTGTTTGTTATGATTTCCAGTCTTTTGCATTTGCTGAGGAGTGTTTTATTTCCAATTATGTGGTTGATTTTAGAACAGGTGCTATGTGGTGCTGAGGAGAATGAATATTCTATTGATTTGGGGTAGACAGTTCTGTAGATTTCTATTAGGTCCACTTGGTCCAGAGCTGTGTTCAAGCCCTGAATATCCTTGTTAATTTTCTGTCACATTGATGTGTCTAATATTGACAGTGGGGTGTTAAATTTTCCCACTATTATTATGTGGAAGTCTAAGTCTCTTTGTAGGTCTCTAAGAACTTGCTTTATGAATCTGGGTGTTCCTGTATTGGGTGCATATATATTTAGGATAGTTGGCTCTTCTTGTTGAATTGATCCCTTCACCATTATGTAATGCCCTTTTTTCCTTTGTTGACATTTGTTGGTTTAAAGTCTGTTTTATCAGAGACTAGGATTGCATCCTCTGCTTTTTTTTGCTTTCCATTTGCTTGATGAATATCCTCCATCCCTTTATTCTGAGCCTGTGTGTGTCTTTGCATGTGAGATGGGTCTCCCCAATACAGCATACTGATGGGTCTTGACTCTTTATCCAATTTGCTGGTCTGTGCCTTTTAATTGGGATATTTTGCCCATTTACATTTAAGGTTAATATTGGTATGTGTGAATTTGATCCTGTCATTATAATGCTAGCTGATTATTTTGCCCACTAGTTGATGCAGTTTCTTCATAGTGTCAATGGTCTTTACAATTTGGTATGTTTTTGTAGTGGCTGCTACCGCTTTTTTCTTTCCATATTTAGTGCTTCCTTCAGGAGCTCTTGTAAGGCAGGCCTGGTGGTGACAAAATCTCTCAGCATTTGCTTGTCTGTAAAGGATTTTATTTCTCCTTCACTTATGAAGCTTAGTTTGCCTGGATATGAAATTCTGGGTTGAAAATTATTTTCTTTAAGAATATCGAATATTGACCCCCACTCTCTTCTGGCTTGTAGGGTTTCTGCAGAGAGATCTGCTGTTATTCTGATGGGCTTCCCTTTGTGGGTAACTTGACCTTTCTTTCTGGCTGCCTTTAACGTTTTTTCCTTCATTTCAACCTTGGTGAATCTGACCAGTATGTGTCTTGGGATTGTTCTTCTCAAGGAGTGTCTTTGTGGTATTCTCTATATTTCCTGAATTTGAGTGTTGGCCTGTCTTGCTAGGTTGGGGAAGTTCTCCTGGATAATACCCTGAAGTGTGTTTTCCAACTTGGTTCCATTCTCCCCTCACTTTCAGGTACACCTATTAAACGTAGGTTTGGTCTTTTCACAAAGTCTCATATTTCTTGGAGACTTTGTTCATTCCTTTTCACTCTTTTTTTCTCTAATCTTGTCTTCATGCTTTATTTCATTAGGTTGATCTTTAACTTCTGATATCCTTTCTTCCACTTGATCGATTTGGCTATTGATACTTGTGTATGCTTCGTGAAGTTCTTGTGCTGTGTTTTTCAGCTCCATCAGGTCATTTATGTTCTTCTCTAAATTGGTTATTCTAGTTATCAATTCCTCTAACCTTTTATTGACATTCTTAGCTTCCTTACATTGGGTTAGAACATGCCCCTTTAGTTTGGAGGAGTTTGTTATTATTCACCTTGGAAGCCTACTTCTGTCAATTCGTCAAACGCATTCTCCATCGAGTTTCATTCCCTTGCTGGCGAGGAGTTGTGATCTCTTGGAGAGAAGAGGCATTCTGGTTTTTGGAATTTTCAGCCTTTTTGTGCTGTTTTGTCCTCATCTTCATGAGTTTATCTGCCTTTGGTCTTTGCTGTTGGTGATCTTTGGATGGAGTTTTTGAGTGGTCATCCTTTTTGTTGATGTTGATGCTATTCCTTTCTGTTTGCTAGTTTTCCTTCTAACAGTCAGGCCCCTCTTCTGCAGCTCTGCTGGAGTTTGCTGACGGTCCACTCTGTTTGCCCGGGTATCACCAGCAGAAGCTGCAGAACAGCAAAGATTGCTGCCTGTTCCTTCCTCTGGAAGCTTTGTCCAAGAGGGGCACCCACCAGATGCCAGTCGGAGTGCTCCTGTATGAAGTGTCTGTCGAACTCTGCTGGGAGGTGTCACCCCCCATCAGGAGGCACAGGGGTCAGGGACCCACTTGAGGAGGCAGACTGTTCCTTAGTAGAGCTCAAGCGCTGTGCTGGGAGATCCATTGCTTTCTTCAGAACTGGCAGGCAGGAACGTTTATGTCTGCTGAAACTGTGCCCATGGCCGCCCCTTCCACTAGGTGCTCTGTCCCAGGGAGATGGGAGTTTTATGTATAAGCCCCTGACCAGGGCTGCTGCCTTTCTTTCAGAGATGCCCTGCCCAGACAGGAGGAATCTAGAGAGGCAATCTGGCTACAGCAGCTTTTTGTCACTGCGGCAGGCTCTGCCTAGTTCAAACTTCCAGGCGGGTTTGTTTACACTGTGAGGGGAAAACCACATACTCAAGCCTCAGTAATGGAGGATACCCCTACCCCTACCAAGTTTGAGTGTTCCAGGTCAACTTCAGAGTGCTATGCTGGCAGTGAGAATTTCAAGCCAGATGATCTTAGCTTGCTGGACTCTGTGGGGGTAGGATCTGCTGAGCAAGATCACTTAGCTCCCTTGCTTCAGCCCCTCTTCCAGGAGAGTGAATGTTTCTGCCTTGCTTGTATTCCATGCGCCCCTGGGGTATGAAAGAAACCTCCTGCAGCTAGCTCGGTGTCTGCCCAAAAGGCTGCCCAGTTTTGTGCTTGAAACCCAGGACCCTTGTGATGTAGGCACCCGAGGGAACCTCCTGCTCTGTGGGTTGCGAATACCATGGGAAAAGCATAGTATCTGGGCCAGATAGCACCATCCCTCACTGGGAGGTCCCTCACATCTTTCCTTGGAGGGAAAGGAAACATTCCCTCACATCTTTTCCTTGGAAGGAAATGCCAAGGGAGGGAGTTCCCTGACCCCTTGCACTTCCTGGGTAAGGCAACGTCCCAGCCTGCTTCTGCTTGCCCTCTGTGGGCTGCACCCACTGTCTAACCAGTCCGTATGAGATGAACTGTGTACCTCAGTTGGAAATGCAGAAATCAGCCACCTTCTGCGTTGGTATTGCTGGAAACTGCATACAGGAGCTGTTCCTATTCAGCCATCTTGCCTGGTGAAGACATTTTTAAAATTAGTTTTCTTTCAGATTTTTTATTTGATTGCATTATATTGATTATATTAACATGTAATTCACATGCCATAAAATTCATCGTTTTAAAATGTATAAGTCAGTAGTTTTTGGTATATTCACAAGGTTTTACAGTATCACTACTGTCTAATTCCAGAATATCTTCATCACCTGAAAAATAAGTCCCACATCCATCAGCAGTAACTACCCATTCTTTCTTCCTCCCATTCCCTAGCAAACAATCTATTTTATCTCTCAATGAATTTGCCTATTCTGGTCATTTTACGTAAATGGAATCATACAGTATGTGGCCATTGGTATCTAGCTTCTTTCACTTAGCATAATATTTTCAAGGCTAATGCAGCAGGTTTTGTTTTTACTCATTTTTATGGATGAGTAATTTTCATTATATGGCTGCACAGCATTTTGTTTATACATTTGTCAGTTGATGGAAATTTGGATTGTTTTCACTTTTTAGCTATTATTAATACTGCTGCTATAAAGATTCATGTACAAGTTTTTGTATAAGCATATGTTTTCAGTTATTTTGGGTGTATACCTAGGAGTAGAATTGTTGGGTCATATGAGAACCCTATGTGTAAATTTTTGATGAACTGCCAAGCTATTTTCTAAGGTTACTATACCGTTTCACATTCCCACCAACGATGTTTTTGAGTTCCAACTTCTTCACATCCTAAACAACACTTACATGTATTTTTGTATTACATCTATTTTTGATAACAGTACTCACAGTGGATGTGAAGTCAGTAAGTTTTGCAATCATTTGTTATACACAGTCAGGCTAACTGGAATGTGGAATGAGTTCAGGTCCCACATCTGTAACCTTTGGCAAGTTATTTGCCTTATGAACCTCATTT
Source organism: Piliocolobus tephrosceles (assembly GCF_002776525.5). Taxonomy (NCBI): domain Eukaryota; kingdom Metazoa; phylum Chordata; class Mammalia; order Primates; family Cercopithecidae; genus Piliocolobus; species Piliocolobus tephrosceles. Next base: position 86,889,130 of record NC_045437.1, on the reverse strand, counting down.
TAAATTCATATGATGAAGCTATTTCTTACAGTTCTCATTATATTTTTGTACATCTTTTTTCTTCTCCATATCATTGAAGTAAAGATTTATGTAAAGTTTGAAATGGACATTTACATATATTATCAAAATGAATGAGAATTAATTTTATTTTTTCAACAGTTAAGTAGATCTTGGTCTTATAATCAATGACTGTTACATGTAGTCCTGATCATAGACTAATTTAACAATAAATCTGCCATATTAAAACCAAGAATAATAAAAATCTTCGTATGACGTCTTTGGACTTTTTGGTGACCTAAATGATGAGAGCCATATGTATTGATACAAAAAGTAATAGATAAATGAATTATGTAAAATTAAACTCAACTAACTTACACTGTCCATTTGAATCCTGCCATCCTTAGAAAGAAACTTATGGCAATATTTTATGCTACATGGCAAAAAAATAAGACTGATTGGACAGAAGTGGAATTCCTTAACATCCTTTTAAATGTTAAGGATTTGAAGTTATATTATGAGAAATCATTTAGTGTTTTTATTGAATATTTAAAACATAGCACATTAGAAAGAAATTTATTTCATTCAAGTCAAATAAATTCAGTTCAAATCCTTAAGCATCATATAGTATAACCTTCTTTTATTTTTTCATGACTTGAAACTTAAAAAGGAAGGTGGACCTAGTACATAACACTGATTTAGAACTTTTGTTCACTTAATTTGCCCAATATTTGACTCCTTACATAGTCACTCAATTGGATGAAATACACATTAAAGAAAATGTCAGGTAAAAACATCTTTTGGTTTACATATCAAAATTTTACTTTTCTTAATTTTTGGATGTATAAGATATAATATCTGTAACCTAAGTCACCAGGAAAAAACTGATGATAAAAAGAGGTACAATTGTGCATGCAATATATTTTTTAATTTTTATCTTTGTACCCATCACTCGAGCAGTGTACACTGCACCCAAAGTGTAGTGTTTTATCCCTCATCCTGCTCCCATATTTCCCTCTGAGTCACTGGAGTCCATTATATCATTCTTTTGCCTTTGTGTTTTTAATAGCATAGCTCCCACTTATAAGTGAGAACATATGATACTTGGTTTTTCATTCCCGAGTTACTTCACTTAGAATAATGGTCTCTAACTCCATCCAGTTTGCTGCAAATGCCATTATTTCCTTCCATTTTATGGCTGAGTAGTATTCCATGGTATATATGCCACATTTTCTTTATCCATTCATTGACTGATGGGCTTTTAGGTTGGTTCCATATTTTTATAGTTGGGAATTGTGCTGCTATAAACATGCATGTACATGTGTCTTTTTTATATAAAGACTTCTTTTCCTTTGGGTGGATACCTAGTAATGGGATTGCTGGATCAAATGGTAGTTCTACTTTTGGTTCTTTAAGAAATCTCCATACTGTTTGTCATAGTGGTTGTACTAGTTTATATTCCTACCAGTAGTGTAAGTGTTCCCTTTTCATTACATCCACACCAATATCTATGGTGTCTATGGTGTCATCAATATCTAATGGCTTTTTAATTATGGCCATTCTTGCTGGAGTAAGGAGGTATTTTATTGTGGTTTTAATTTTCATTTTCCTGATGATTATTGATGTTGGGAATTTTTTCATATGTTTGTCGGCTCTTTCTACATCTTCTTTTGAGAATGTCTATTCATGTCCTTTGCCTACTTTTCAATGGGACTATTTGTTTCCTTTTTAAATTTTTCTTTTCTTGCTGATTTGTTTGAATTCCTTGAGGATTCTGGATATTAGTCCTTTGTTGGATACATAGTTTGCAAATATTTTCTCCCACTCTGTGGGTTGTCTGTACACTCTGCTGATTATTTCTTTTGCTGTGCAGAAGCTTTTAAATTTAATTAGATCTTATTTATTTATTTATTTATTTTTATTTTTATTGCATTTGCTTTTGGGTCTTGAATTCTTTGCCTAAGCCAATTTCTGGAAGAGTTTTACAATGTTATTTTCTAGAATTTTATGGTTTCAGGTATGAGATGTAAGTCTTTGATCTGCCTTGAATTAATTTTTGTATAAGGTGAGAGATGAGGATTGAGTTTCATTCTTCCACATGTAGCTTGCCAGTTTTCCCAGCACCATTTATTAAATAGGATGTCCATTTTCAACTTACATTTTTGCATGCTTTGTCAAAGACCAAATACTTACAGTTGGCTGTAAGTATTTGGCTTTATTTCTAAGTTTTCTATTCTAAGTGCCTATTTTTATAACAGCACCATGCCATTTTGGTAACTATAGCCTTGTAGTATAATTTGAAGCTGGGTAATGTGATGTCTCCAAATTTGTTCTTTTTGCTTAGTATTGCTTTGGCTATCCAGACTCTTTTTTGGTTCCACTTGAATTTAGGATTGTTTTTCTAGTTCTGTGGAAAATGATGATAGTATTTTGATGGGAATTGCATTAAGTCTGTGGATTGCTTTGGGCAGTATGGTCGTTTTCACAGTATTGATTCTTCCCACCCATGTGCATGGGATGTGCTCCTTTTTGTTTCTGTCATCTATGATTTCTTTCAGCAGTGTTTTACAGTTTTCCCTGTAGAGATCTTTCAGCTCCTTGGTTAAGTATATTTCTAAGAAGGCTATTATTTTCAGCTGCTGGAAAAGGGATTGAGTTCTTGATTTGATTCTCAGCTTGATTATTTTTGTTGTATAGCAGTGCTACTCATTTTTGTATGTTAATGTTGCATCCTGAGGCTGCACTGAATTTGTTACTCAGATCTAGGAGCTTTTGGGATTAGTTTTTAGGATTTTCTAGGTATACAATCTTATGATTGGCAATAGTTTGACTTCCCCTTTTCCAATTTGAATACCCTTTGTTTCTTTCTCTTGTCTGATTGCACTGGCCATGACTTTCAGTACTATGCTGCATAAAAGTGGTAAAGATGGGCATCCTTGTCTTGTTCCAGTTCTCAGGGGGAATGCTTTCAACTTTTCTCCATTCAGTGTGATGTTGACTGTGGGTTTATCATAGATGGCTTTTATTAGTTCGAGGTAAATCCCTTATATGCCTATTTTATTGAGGGTTTTTATCATAAAGTGATGCTGGATTTTGTCAAATGCTTTTCTTACATCTATTGAGATGATCATATGGTCTTTGTTTTTAATTTTGTTTACGTGACATGTCACATTTGTTGACCTGCGTGTGTTAAACCAACCCTGAATCCCTGGTATGAAACTCTCTTGATCATGATATGTAATCTTTTTGATATGTACATGCAATATTCCTTAAAAATTGTGATGTGAACTTCAGGAAGTTGACCTTATCTTGTCATACTTTTTATAGCACTTTGGACAGTGCTCTACATGGAATAAATGACTTTATTAATATTTTCTAAATTATAATAATCTGATTTACATATACAAAAGATTTGCCTATGCTATCTGATGTAAAATATTTAGTTGTACATCTAGAATTTTATCAACTTAAGTTGGTGATTGTGCACTCGCTACTAGCTGTTGACTAAAACATTAATTATATATATTATTGTAATGGTTAATAAAGGGAAGGTGAACCTGAAAATATGGCACAATACAATGGAATAGCATTGATATGGGAAGTCGCAGCAGATTCCAAGCTTCTATTTAAAATGTCTTTCTGGTGGTAGGTATCTTGGTATTCAGATAACTGGGTGGGTCAATTTGAATGAAATCTTATATATCGACTCATTTAATTTGTACGTATTTAGTATGAAAAATAATAAAAACAACAAGAGAACACAATGAGAGACTAGACCATTTCAATTAGTTCCCCACAGCTCTTAAAACAGAAAATATGTAGCTGTATTGAGCTCTGCTTACCTATAGCTAGGGTGTTTTTTTGTTTGTTTGTTTTTGGTGGTCCAGGGTTGCTCAGATAACACTGTATGTTGTGTTGTACTTCAAAATATAAAAGATGGCAAAATAACCATCAAGAATTTATCTTCTTTTAAATCTGGAGATGTCCAAAATAGAGTCCACCTTCAGGGAAATGTAACTGAATTTCATTAAGCAATCACCTGCCAATATTTGAATTTTGAGAGAATGGTATTCAATGTCTTGAAATTCTGTAGAAATAATGTTAAAATAAATATAAATTAACTCAAACTAGCATCAGAGATACATTGAAATATAAATGAAAAACAGCATATAGATCTATGTAGCCTGTTTATGTCACTCCAGAGATTTAGATAAAGAAAAACAAACATAACCTTTTCAGCCATTTCACACAAGGGAAAAAAATGAAACATTTGATTATAATTATTTTAATGAGCTGTGATTTAAAATCATGAATCATGAAGTTGTAATGGTTTGGATAAAAAATTTTCTGTTAATGAGTTTTTATTTCTATTAAAACCAACAAGATAAAAAATTCTCCAAGGATGAAGTTTGTGGCAAAGCAGTGTTTACTTTCTGAAAATTAAAAATCCCTAATATTGACTGCTTTGTTTTCAACAAACATATTTATTAATTATAGGTTTTACCATAGAAAAGAGATATGTTAAAAGAAAAGTGAAATTATACAATAGACATAGAATGCATTTATGTGACTCATTTTCATGCTAAACTTTGGCAATAAGGTAAACTTTGCCTGATTTTTGGGAGTCACTCAGCCCTTTTTAGAATTTACATTTCCTTCAGGCACAGAGTAGTCAGAAAAGTTGTTCCACGTGAAACAGTAAAGCCATCATGTCCATTTAAAGTAGGATGTTGTAAATTGATGCTTGTTTTGGATACCCACTATCACTTTCTCACAAATGTGTGTTTCCAAAATGAACACTGTCTAAAGGGAAGTTAAATATATGGTGAGCAGATGTCTACCAATGTTTGCATCTTTTTAAAAAAGGAATGTGGGAATTCACATTTAATCTTATTAAAATTACAAAAAATTAAATCTGGCCAATTTAATTTATCTTTATATTAGAATTCTAAGTGATTGTCAGTGAGAAACAGAAAGATTGTGAAGGGTTAGTGAAAGAATTCTATTTAGGTGGCATTCCAGGGCTCAGAAAGTTTGGTAAGGACAATAAGGGCCATTAATTTTTTTAAATCATTTTATTTTATTTTAATAGTTTTTAGGGAACAGGTACTTTTTGGTTACAGGGATAAGTTCTTTAGTGGTTATTTCTGAGATTTTGGTGTACCTGTCACATGAACAGTGTACACTGTACCCAATATGCAGTCTTTTATCCCTTAGCCCCCCTCCCGTCTTTCCCCCTGAGTACCCAAAGTTTATTATTCTTTTGCCTTTGCATCCACATATCTTATCTCCTACTTATAAATGAAAACATATTATGTTTGGTTTTTGCACTCCTGAGTTACTTCACTTAGAGTAATGGCCTCCAACATCCAAGTTGCTGCAAAAGACATTATTTCATTCCATTTTATGGCTGAGTAGTATTCCATGGTGTATATATACCACATTATCTTTATCCAATTGTTGGTTGATGGGCATTTAAATTGGTTCCATATTTTTGCAACTGGGAATTGTGCTGCTATAAACATGCGTGTGCATGTGTCTTTTTTGTATAATGTCTTATTTTCCTTTGGGTAGATTCCCAGTAGTGAGATTGCTGAATCAAATGGTAGTTCTACTTTTAGTTCTTTAAGGAATCTCCACACTGTTTGCCATAGTGGTTGTACCAGTTTACATTCCTATCAGCAGTGTAAAAGAGTTCTTTTTTCATCATATCCATGCCAATATCTATTATCTTTTGATTTTTTAAATTAGAGGGCCATTAGTTTTTTAATTTGCTGCTCTTATGGGTACAATCCCAAACTGGTGAGGTTGAGTGTTTATTTAGTTTCTGAAGTTTGCCTTTAGGGAAGAAAGGAGTGAAAGGGGGGTGGAGGTAGATATGAAGGACTTTAAATTTATCTTCATTGCATTATTTCTTAAAAATATGATTTGAAAAAAGTACAGAAAAATGTGTGCAATTGTTAAATTCAAATAAAAATATGTTAAAGTAGCCTTACCCTTTTGGGTTACCACATTAAAGCAAGTTTAAAACTTATAATTGTTTTTTTTTTTTTTTTGAGACAGAGTCTCACTATCACCCAGGCTGGAGTGCAGTGGCCGGATCTCAGCTCACCGCAAGCTCCGCCTCCCAGGTTCACGCCATTCTCCTGCCTCAGCCTCCTGAGCAGCTGGGACTACAGGCGCCCGCCACGTCGCCCGGCTAGTTGTATTTTTTTTTGTATTTTTTAGTAGAGACGGGGTTTCACCGTGTTAGCCAGGATGGTCTCGATCTCCTGACCTCGTGATCCACCCGTCTCGGCCTCCCAAAGCTTTAGAGCCACTTTCACTTACCTCCAAGCTGGGAAACATGCTTTACTGTAACCCTGGTGACAAGACACACCCATAGATTCCCAATAAGTGCTCTTGAGACTTAGTACCTTTGCTCAACTTTAATTTAACTAAACTTCTTGGGATTTGGCCATCAGGAAAAAGAACATACTTGCTTTAATTCTGGTGAAAGTGAAATTGTTCTTGAGAACCCATAAATGTGAGAGTCTATGAAAAAGAGTATAGTGGATCTTTCTGAAATGATGCATAGAGGAGGAACATTTACAGAGAAAGCAGTTCACTATATTTACCATCTGAAAAAAATACATATAGAAGCATTTAAACTCTGTACTTATTTATTATTTTTAATGTATTTTTATTTACATATGTGATTTTAGAAGAAAAATATAACCATTTCAAATTTAATGTTACAGGTTAATTCAGCTAATTGGGCTACATCACAAGTAAATATATATTTTAGTCTTAATATCTTTGTAATTGAATTTGAAACTAAAATGTATCTGCTTTTTATTTTCACCAGAGAATTTTTGTTTTAGTAACAAATTTCTTCTGTGACATACAGTCATATACTGGTTGATTTTGAGAGTTTCTTGATTTTCAATAAACAATGAACTCCAAATTCTGATTTAAAAGGTTTGTTTTGGTTTTTCTCTGGCTTTTTCTTTTTGGGGTTTCAGTGTGGGTTTTCCACATTTGATCTGACCAAATTTGGCCTCATATCTCTGAGTTTTGGGTAGTTAAAGAAACTGTATTTTGAAATTAAATTCTTCCTTATATTTTTCTTATCGGTGAATGTTCCCAGAGTTTAATTCTTGGCCATTTCTCTTTCTCTTTTGTATGCTTTCCCTGAATCAACTGTGACTCATGGTTTTGACTTTCACTTCCATGTTGATAGCCCTCCTCTTTACAGAACTTCTTCTATTTATACATTGGTTAGGTTCCAAAAGGTTGGTTTAAGTCTGTTTGCAAAGTGACACTTAAAATGAGTAACTGCTAACACCCTCTGATGGTACCAGGCAAAGTTGATTGTTTTTTTTTTTTTCCTTTTTCTGGCTCAGAGAGTTCGTTTGAGTCATAAGAGAAACTTTTGTTTCGTTTACCCCAGCTTCAAAATTCTATATATCTCAGCTGCTTTTGGGACTTACTCCCTTTGTGCACTGTCTCCTCAAACTAAACCTATTAAAATTTGAGATCATTTTCATTCCAGATAAGCTGTGCCTCTCTCTCTCTGTCTTTCTCTTATTTTCTTTTTAAAGTAGATGATACCATTCAACTCACTGGAACTCAGAGTCTCCAAAATGCCTATTCTTCTTTCATCATATTCATTTCATACATTTATCTGCACCAAACCCAGTTGTTTCTCTGGAGTCTGCACATTTTTTGCCAGACCATGATGGTGGGCTATATGTTCAACATCATGCATTAACTACTGTAGTTTCAAAATTAATCATCATATGTGTTGAAAACTATGGCAGAGTGCTGCTTATCTCAGTCTTCTATGGCTCCTGTGTCTTCTACCTACTGCTACTCCATCTATCTTCCCACAAGGCCAGTTTTACATGCTAGTCTTTGGCTCAAAAGTCTATATGAACCCACGATTATTACTAGATAAGATTTAGACTCCAAACGTGGCATAAAATGCCACAATAATTGAATTTACACAAACAGATAAAATTTATTTTCTATCTTTATACAGGGAATCCTGAATTTCATGAAATTTGGACATTTGCCCACAGATACATCTTGCACATTCCCTATTGCAAGCTTTTACTCATTCTACTACTGACTCTGGGCTGCCCTCACCCTCTTTTCTCATATACATCTCATTGATATTTTAGGAACTTGAAATCCTTCTTCAACATCTTCAGTTTTCAACAATTCCTCATTTGTTGTTATTTATTTGTTTATTTTGAGGCGGAGTCTCACTCTGTTGCCCAAGTTGGAGTGCAGTGGTGGGATCTCAGCTCACTGCAACTTCCGCCTCTGGAGTTCAACTGATTCTCCTGATTAGCCTCCCGAGTAGCCGGGATTACAGGCGCCGCTCCACTATGCCTGGCTCAATTTGGTATTTTTAGTAGAGATGGTGTTTCACCATGTTGGCCAGGCTGGTCTCAAACTCCTGATCTCAAGTGATCCACCCACCTCGGCCTCCCAAAGTGCCGGGATTACAGGCATGAGCCACCGTGCCCGGTCGATCCCCCATTTTAAAATCATTCTATTATAAATGCAACTCAAACTTAGAAGATTTCAAAAGTCTAGGGAATCTTCACAACATTGAAAAAAAAAATATTACAATCTCATGTGATCTTCAGTGATTTACTTTGACTTTCATCATTATTTTCATGATTTCATCATTATATTGAGTTTCAGATATGTCTTACTTACTAACCAGTTCCAACTTCATACCTTCAACTGTATATAGAACTTTCCCACCTGTATGGCCATAATCTCAAACAATTATTACCATTTTAACATATTTTTCCAGTCTTTTTAAAAATATGAATTTTAAATGTTTAATGATTTTATATTGTAATATTAGGCAAAATGTAAAACAAAAGTTGTAATGGCTGTATTTCACTCTAACATATATATTTGCTCACCATTCCAATATAATAACATATCTTTAATTTCAAATCCTCATTATTTCTTACTATACATGATGCTAAAGAGAACATTTATATATATAAATCTTTGTCTAATTTTACATGATTTCTTTATGTTAATCTCCTAGAAATAAAATTTGGGGCCAAAGGTATGAAAATTTTAGTTAAAAATTATATTGCTAAATTGCTTTCAAGAGAGGTCTTGCTGATTTAGAATTCCAAATCAAGATCCTGAAAGAGTTCCTACTTTTATTACAGCTAAACCATACTTTTTTTCTGATAAGATTTTAAATGGTTACAAGTCCTATAATTATCAGAAAGTTATTTAATCTCTCTAGTCCTCAGGTTCCTCTGTGAAATGGGGATAATCATAGTACCTATCTCATAGGTTCATTATGAGTTTAATGTACCTAAAATTTGTGCATACTGCCCAACACAAAATACTAATGTATTTTGTCAACAAATACATTATACTTGTCTATGTATTAGACAAATTATATATTGTTCCACTTATATTCTTTTACTTTAGACTTCATATATTTGGTAGCAAAAATTCCAAATGGTTTAAATTAATGTTAAGAACTTTCACATATTAAAAATAATCTTAAATATAGACGTGCAAAACGGAAAAACAGACCTCATTATATTATTACAGGTTTCATCACAACATTTACAGTGCTGCCTAGGCCACGTTCTTTCTCTCCCTTAAGTCTCCAAACCTGTAGCAGCATTGTCAATTGGCTCCTCATCGCGTTTCTTGCAACACTTTCAAACGAAAAATAGTGCTAAGTCTTCAGATGCTTCCACTAAACTTTAGTGGGAGATGATAGGGCAGCCCATTTAGATTTTGCAGAGCCTAAAGATCATGCAATTGTGAAAGTGTTTTTAAAGGAAAATAATAACTATGATTTTTTTTTTTTTTTTTTTGAGACGGAGTCTCGCCCTGTCGCCCAGGCTGGAGTACAGTGGCGCGATCTCGGCTCACTGCAAGCTCCGCCTCCTGGGTTTAAGCCATTCTCCTGCCTCAGCCTCCCGAGTAACTGGGACTACAGGCGCCCACCACATCGCCCGGCTAGTTTTTTTGTATTTTTTTTTTAAATAGAGACGGAGTTTCACCTTGTTAGCCAGGATGGTCTCGATATCCTGACCTTGTGATCCGCCCGTCTCGGCCTCCCAAAGTGCTGGGATTACAGGCTTGAGCCACCGCGCCTGGCCAATAACTATGAATTTAAAAATTGCTAGCATCACTGCCAGGTTCTTGCAAGGGAGTCATTTAGGGGAAGAGCCCTAAAGTTACACTCGCTTCAAGGTAAGTCACCTACTGCTTCTTGGCATGCCACACCACTCTTTTTAGAGTATCTTTCACAGAGTAGGTTCTCAATACATATTTGTTGATGTGAATAGGAATTAGAGAATTATCACAGATGCCACACTATTGTACATAGACAAAAGTGTTAGCCACAGTTCCCAGTGACCTCCATATTGCAGTAATGTAGAAATATAAATTTGAGAGCATGTTAAATATAAAGGACAAAATCCACCCTTGATTTTTCTTCAGACACCCATTATAGCCCGTTGATGTAGAGATTACAAAGAGAATACACCTGGCTCTAACAAAACTTACTTCATTCTGGCTAGTCTTACAATTTGAGATGTTCCGACACTAGGTTCTCTTTTTATGTTCTTACTCTCTAAAATTTTTCTAGTGGGAATGGAGAAGTTGTCTGTCAGTTTCATTGCTACAATTAAAACTGATCACAGATTTTAATCATGATTACCAGTAATTTGATGGTTAAAGAAAAGCGACTTGGTCTTCTCAATAAGAAACACTTTCCAAACTCTTTTATATTCAGTTTGAGACACCTGAAGATTAAGAGTCTACCAGAACATTCCCAGCCAATTTGAGCCCTGTCACTAAATACTAACAATGACAAAAGTAAAAAAAAAAAAAAAAAAAAGTTTCCGTGTATTATGAAATCTAAAAATGTAAAGTCTTATTGTAAGCCTCAATTGCCGAAGAAAACCAGCAAAAATGTGAGGATGTGAGGGAAATAATACTTCCCGGTATGTGCTAAAGGTGACTATGAAGATCAAACTCCTTTAAAATCAAGGAGGGTCTGTGTTTGTGTCAGTCGGCCACTGTTTTCCTCACTGGAAAAGATTCTTACTTTGAAAACTTAGGTTTCAACCAAGCTATTCTGCTATAGTCACCACAGGTTTAATGATTGCCCGTTCCTCAAGTCTATTCTTGTTTATTCCTCAACAGAAAGAACTTTAGTGTATGTATCTGCATCTTTTCGTGGCTACTGAACCTCCTTTCCTCCTGAACACCTTGTTGAGAACAATTTAAGAGTCTGGCTTTATACTTCCTCTGCAATAAAGAACAAAATGTTCCCGGCACGATAATTCTACTTGGGAATGGATAAGTTCTCATATGCTTAAATTCTGAAAGGTAGGTGAGATGGTCTGCTCTAAACGACAGGTTGCCATGGTTACATCCTTTTGTGGCTCAGATGGGGATAGGGCCAATTATCAAGTTTTGTTTGGTTGATTTTAAGTAGTTTGTTACCTGGATACTCAAGAAATAAGAAAACTGGGGGAAAAACAGACTTGTTTTCTTCTTCCCTAGAAAGGAAACAGTCATTGTGGGAGGTTGGGGGGAAAGCCCTTAAATTCCAAACAACATGGTAAATTATTTAGTTCAGATAAAGAGTTTCTAAACTGTTGACTTTATTTTGGGACTAGCATAAGGCCTGTGAACTAAGATAGCTTTAAATGCTCTGAATTGGATTTTTTGTTAACTCTGTTGATCCTATAATATTTGTGTTAAGTAATTCATTCCCCTCCTCTTTTCCAGATTTGTCTGGTGCTTTTCAAATGTATGTGTGTGTGTATGTGTGTGTGTGTGTGTGTGGTGTGTATTTTAACAGTTACTCCTTCTGTGAGTTTTGCTGCTCAGCCTCATTCTTCCCTCCCGTGGTGGAAGTGAGATTGTTAATTAATGATATTCCAGAGGCAATTTCTGGAGTGACTATTGGAAAACCCTTCTTAATTAACAAAATGATAAATTCCCCACTGCAGCAGTGCTGCAAGTGAAGTTCATCTGTGTCATTCAAAATCTATGATTTTAAAACATTCTCCGACATTTTTTGTGAGGATATTGGGCATTTAAAGTCTGGATCTTTTATCAAAGTTTCCATAGCCAGCTGGAGAAGGAGAAATGCAGAGTGAAAAGGAGAAAGAACTGGACAAAATTAAAATGCTCTTCTGTCATTGTAATAGTTCATATGGGCACTGACAGGAGAGCATTTTAACTTTGTCAAGTGTGTCTGCTACTCATTTATTCCATCTCCTGCTTGTTATCGAAGTTTCAGATTAAATGTAAAGATATGAATGTATTGCCATAATAAATTTATAAGTGGATATTTAAAGAGCAAAGATTTGAATGACACAAATGAACTTCAGTGTAGCAGTAAAGTGGATAGGATTTGCAGAAAGATGCCACAGAAGTCAGAAATGACTGCTGGAATCGCCTTAATTGAAAAAAAAAAAAAAAACTAAAAAAAAACTTGAGCTGCATAAGTCGCCATAGAAGGTATCTAATGTGAAATTAGGCTTACTTTACATTATTTATGCCACTTTAAAATGATGTCATAAAAGCTTTCAAAAATCTGATTAAACTGTATTATTCAAATACAAGGCAATTACTTAGGCAATGGAAAAGCTAAGCTGTTAAATTTGGGGTCAGGGAGTAAGATTCTAGACAAAGTTAAAGCAGCATGTTATTAAAAATATATTGGTTTTTTTTTAAAGATATCTAGAAAATACAATTAACTTTTTGAAATCGTATTTAGTTGAGTGAATAGTAATCCCAATGCAGTAAACTGTAGATATAACACTTTCTAAGGATGCCTTATTTTACTTCCCACAAGAGGCTCAGGGTTTGTTTAAATGTCATGGGAAAACCACATAACCTGAGACACTCCTGCAGGGTTTGCGTAACACTTGTATTCATAATAAGAAAGAAAGCAATGCGAGGAGGCACCCAGCTTCTGTGACCTGATGTGTGGTGAGGACCCAGAGCACAGGGCTGAGAAGAAGCAATGGGGAGTTAAAATGAGGACATGGGGATAAATTATTTGACATGATCCTGAGCAGACCTGACTTTTGTAATGACACTCAAACAGCAGATAACCCTGAAGGCAATCTGAAAAAGAAGAATATAGTGGTCACACTAGCAGATATGGAAAGAGATGAGTAAGTTTTCCCGAATTGTCTAAATCACTATTGAAAAGCACATCCTGGCCGGGCGCGGTGGCTAAAGCCTGTAATCCCAGCACTTTGGGAGGCCGAGACGGGCGGATCACAAGGTCAGGAGATCGAGACCATCCTGGCTAACCTGGTAAAACCCCGTCTCTAGTAAAAATACAAAAACTAGCCGGGCGAGGTGGCGGGCGCCTGTAGTCCCAGCTACTCCGGAGGCTGAGGCAGGAGAATGGCGTGAACCCGGGAGGCGGAGTTTGCAGTGAGCTGAGATCCGGCCACTGCACTCCAGCCTGGGCGACAGAGCAAGACTCTGTCTCAAAAAAAAAAAAAAAAAAAAAAAAAAAGAAAACCACATCCTTCGACTGTGACCACCACTTCTCTTTTCTTCTCATATCTGCTGCCCTTAGGCTAATACAGTATAATACAGTATAAGAATTCATTTTATTTATTCTGCTCCAACACAGAATAACTCCAGTGAGGATAAAGTTATAAGGATTGTAAGGAAGAGGGAAAGAAAAATGAATACAAAAATAGTCATGGAAGTTTCAGAATAATAGCATGAGAAGAAAGAATTTGTTTAGGCTGATTTTCTGATATTATCCAAATAAATATTACTTTCAAAATCATAATGTCTGCCTCGAGCTTAAATGGAGAGAAAGGAAATGGAAATGTTCCTTACTGAATCTGAGATCTAGTGTTTTGTTTATGCTTGATATAGATAGTAAATCTTAGGAGCAGTTCAGTTAGAATAATCGTTTAAAAATTACTTATAGGACTAAAAAGCTTATGCTTTTAGTAGACTCATTCAGTAAATTGGGGTGAGAGGAGAAAATGGGGCTCTTTAGCAAATGACCAACATCTACAGATTTTGCCTAACAAGTCGTTTCTATGGGGCAGATGTCTTATTAAACTTTTAAACAATTAAACTTGATTTTATTATAAAGTCGAGCTGATAGTAAATGTCTTTACTTTTTAAAGTAGATTTTATTGGTTATATAACTACTCACACACAAACTGGGAAAAATCATTTTAATGTATGGCACAAATCTTAGATAAATGATATATGAGAGAGGATTTCTGGATTCTAGGCGTAGGGCAGGGTCACAATTTATAAATTGCAACTGGAGGGTGTGGTCTATAAGTAACTAATCTAATCTTTCTCATGACCTCCATGTCATTGAATACTGTTCAGGGAGGGCTGGTGGGATGAAAAATTGACGATTAATGGTCTCCCAGTCTCTTCACGTTTTAGACAATTTCTCTTGAAAAAAGAGGAGATTCTTTGGGTTTCCTTTCACCTTCAGATAGCATCTGGGTGGATTGGTGGCAATGAGGATAGTGCTACTAGTCCCAGCTGGCCTCCTTGGTTGTCATGAAGGCAACCACTACTGAGATTCATGGTCCCAGTTATTTGCATGCAAGTACACTAAAAACTCACCACAATTTCTTAATCCTGACCCCAGACTTCTGCTATTTCAACAGTCTTCTCAGTACTTTGAACCCTTACTGAGGCATGCAAAAACTTCTATGCCCCTCTACATAGGCCTTGGGGACTGGGAGTACTGCCTCTGGCTCCTGTCTCTAGCCACCTCCCTGTAACAGCACTGAGCTACCCACCTCCTTCCCTTCCTTCCTCTCGTACAAGACTATCCCTAGATGTTTGCAATGTCTCTCAAGCTTTGGAGAAAGAAGACCCTTGCTATTATGTTCCTAAATTTCCTCATAGATGTTTAGAGTTTCTGTAGGCCCCTGACTCAAGTTTGGCCCCTTTTGCTTCACCTCTGACTCTCATCTTGATCCTTATTCCATTAGGGTCAAGAGTGGGAGGGCTGTCTACTTTCTCTTCTTATATGGAAGAACTTACCCTAAGTCATGCACTCCTTTTCAGTTTCACTGAATTTTTCCTACTTCATTTAACTCAAAATGCAATCACCAAATCTTTATCATCCTATCAAGTCCCTGTGAACTCAACCCCCACCACGTCTCTGATTTTACCTTCTACTAGTTTTCCTCTCTCATTCTACTCCAGGTACATAGACTTCCCTATTTTTCCTTGAAAATGCCAAAGGTGCTCCAACTTTGGGACCTTTCATTTGTTTTTTCTCTCTGTCTGGAATTCACATATGCCATACATCAACATTGCTTCTTTCCTCATTTTTAATTTCCTCATCTCTTTTACATAGCCTCTTGTCATAGACCCCTTTTGTGCTCACCTTAAGCAAAGTGGAAATATTCCCTCCCTCCACCATGTCTAACTCTCTATTATGCTTCTTTGATAAATCTTCATGGTACCATTCATCTCAATATCATGTATTTACTGTATGTATATTTTTGTATTTACTGTACATATATTTTCATCGTCAGTATTTTCCTATGTGAATGTAAACTCTGTAAGACTGGGATTCTGTTTTACTGAATAGGACAGCCCTAGTACTTAGAATAGTATCCAGCACATAGTGATGAATACACACACAGGCAAATGTGAATTCAGCATGCATCCATACATATATTTGTCATGAGTGGGTGAATAAATGTTAGATGATATGCAGAAAGATAAAATGGATCACTAGAAGAAAACATGCATGGGGAGATATCTCCAAAAAGAATTTCCAACACAGAGATGACTTATATTTCGTGTGTTAATGGTGGCATTTTTTTCATTTCTATATATTTTTAAAGATATATTTTTGAATTATTTGAAAATTACTTAATGTATCAATGAATGAAGTGGGAAAAAATATCAGAAAAGTCAATTGTTTGTATAAATATGACTCTTGGCTAATTCATTATTATTATTATTTTGCTTTTCAATCAGTTATTCAGAAAAAAGTTCTGAGAGAAAATGTATATGAGAAAAACTAGGCCCACTTCAAAAGTATATTTATAAAAAATAGTTTAATTCAATTTACATGAATTGTTCAATACTAATTATATTTTAGGCAATGCCTTAGGATCTGGTGAAACAAAATAATTGTCGCATAGTCCATGAAGAATGATTTATAAATATTATAGTTCATTTTTATTGTTTTATATTTTCCAAGACTCTTTTTTATATATTCCTCGTTTGATTCTCTTAGCTATTTCTGAAGTAGGTTGTTATCTCAATTTTTCAGATATTTTAGAGATTAAGAAACTGGCCCAAAGCCTTGTAGCTAGTAAATAATGGAAGCAGAATTTAAATTTAGGTTTTTATATGTCAAAATTACTTGCTTTTCTTATTGTGGTTTATATTTTTAGGCAACTTCACGATTTGAAATATGGTTTTATATACATTACCTAACATAATGCTAAAAACATCCCTGTGGGCACATTTTGCAGACAAGGATAGTGTGCTTTATAAAAATCTCACTGACTTGGTCTAAGTTATATAACTTGTTTGTGGCAGAGTGAGTTCTTGAATTCATGGTTTTTGACTCAAAACACAATGTCTTTTACATTGTCTATCTGACCAAAGGGAAAAGTTTAGAAGTATAGTTAACTGTCATATTAAGACCAAATCAAGAATAAATTAAAATTTTAAAAACTCCTTTTAATTCTAGAATAAAAATTGTGAAATTAGCTTGATTTGAAAAACCTCAAATAGTTGAGTAGCAGAAATACACCTATCATTGGTAAACCTCAAAGTATTTATATATATGTTATTGGCTGTTATTTATGAACTTACTATTTTTTATTTAAGAGCTATGGTATTTTATAAAGTTATATGCAATGAACAAAATCGCAAAATTTAAAAGTGGGTATGAAAGGAAAAGGATAAACAGAAGTGGGGAAACATAAGGCTAAACCATCAATTACATAAAAAAAAAAAAAAAGAATAAACAAAACAAAAGAAAAAGTCATTACATAGTATTACCTGCACTGGGTGAACTACTTTAACTTAAAAGGAAATTGTTACTGTTCCACAAATCACTTTGTTCAAAGTATAATGACAAACCAGTAACTTAGAAAAAGCAAAGATTTCTTTGAAAGAAGGCCAGAAAAAACTGCTACTGAGGTTCTTTATAAAATGGCATTGTATAATATGACCATTTTTCAGCAGTGTTCTTATAGTTTTGTAAGGTTTTTACACACTGACCCTCAGTAGAGGATGAACACATCACACTGCAACACAATTTAGTAAAAGAAATTCATTGGTGTTTGTCTGGCTATTATGTTTCCAACAAATATAAAAATAATGAAACTGAAGAAAGAGGTTTGACAATAGAAGAGATCAAATGTTGAGTAAATCCATATGAGACTATTTCCTCCCTTTCGGTTCTTCATTCTGATATAGATTTTTGTTTATAAGGGAATTTGATGGGGACATGCGGTTTCTCCAAAGGCAATATTCTAAAAATATTTTTACTAAAATACCTCCAATAGTGGCAACACGTGATAGTGAAGAATCTTGTGGAGAAAAGGTAGAATGGAGGTGAGGTTTAAGAGAGAATAAAAAGCAACTCAAACTCTTCCTCATGAAATGTATATTTGTTTTATTGTCATAATTATGGGTACTCTGCTATCCCTGAAAAAAGTTGATGTTCCTAGAAGATGTGGCTAATTTATGATGTGACTTTGTTGAGTCCCTGGCACAGACCTGTGCATGCTGAAATTATGAGTACCTCGGTTTGTAAGCATATACCTAAAGGGATGCATTGAGACAGAGGCAACTGATTTTCTCACTTTCTTTTTTAACTTTTTGAAGTTTTATTTAAATTATAAAAGTTTAAGAAAACATAAAGTAATAAAATTTAATACAATGAACACTCATAGACTTACCCAAGTTTAAGCATGTTACTATTTTGCTATTCTATTTTATAGCTCTTTAATAATAATTTATAGTTTTTATTCTATTTACAGTTCTTTAATAAGAATATATGAAAAGGCCATTATATAATGGTTGGCCTTTTTGCAGTCTTCGAAGATGCTGTGGTTTCCTTCTTACTCTTGAGTAACCACTCTTCTAAAGTTGGTTTCTATCTTTCCTAAAAGTGTTTCTTCCTTTTTACCTTTACTATTTATATGTGCATCTATGAAAATGTAGAATAATGTGTATTTAAATATTTATGTACATAGAATCATGCAATATGCATCATTCTGTAAATTTCTTACTTAATTCAACATTATGTTTTCAAAAATCATCAATTTTAATTCTTGTGGATGTGCTTTGTTAATTTTAACCCTTTATAGTGTTCCATGTAGAAATGTACCACCATTTATCTGTATTGCTATCCTACTGATGGTTATTAACTTGTTTTCAGTTTCTCTCTATTATGAAAATGAACACCATTGTTTAAGTTTCCTTGTACATGTATTTTGATTGATTTCTAGTTCATATGCCAGGCAATAAAATTATTGGACTTAATGCCTACACATCTTTAACATAATGAGCTACCGTCTAATTGTTTCTCCAATTTATACTCTTACCCACCTTGTATATTAGATCCTCTTTACCACACTTTCATCAACTCTTAGTGTCTTACAATTTTTTGTCAATATTTTTGGGGTAAAAAGTTATATAATCTTAAATTTGTGTTGATTTAAATGAGGGAGATTGAGTATATTTTCATTGGCCATTGGGCTTTCCTCATCTGTGAATGTTCATAACTTTTGCCCAATTTTAATTAGGTAACTACTGTTTCCTTATCTGTTGTATATTATCTACCAGATCTGAATACTTTTTCCTTGTTTGCTGTGTAACAAAGATCCAATTACCTTTTTCAAGGATGTGTCTTGAAATTAAACAAATGTGTCTTCTAACTAGGTTTATGGAATCTATTATAATAGCATAGTTTTGAACTTTAATGAAGTCTTTACTTTCCTCCCCTTTACGTTCGTTGTTTAAGACATATTCCTCTTTACTAAGTTTGTAAAATCGTCTCCATTCTTTTTTCTGAAATGTTGTTAAGTTTTATTCTTTATATAATATTTTCTTAAGCTGTTTGGAATCGATTTTGTTTATGGTGTGTGGAGGAATCCAATTTCCTTCTTTGACTTGATTTTTCTATCCATAGAGAAACAAGAAATTGTTTTCCATAGATAGCAAAGTGACCCAGTCCTTTGTTTTAAACAATCTGTTTTATTCTCACCAAAGTGTAAATATTTACCTGTATGTAAAGCTGCCATTTATGTGCAGCTACATTTCTGGGCTCTTTATTATGTTCCATTGTCCAGGGAGCACCACCCCCATTCCCACTCTTTCTTCCTTTCCTTTTTCTTCAAAATTGTCATAGCTATTTCTGGCTCTTTACTCATATATACAGATTTTAGAATCTGTTTTTTCAAGCTTCATGAATAGTCTTGCCTGGTTTTGGAAACATACTTATGCTAACTTTGTGAAATGAGTTGAGTAGCTTTTCCTCTTTTCAAGATTCTTGAACATATTTTATAAAATAGGGATTATCTGTTTATTAAAGGCTTTGTAGAATAATTTCTAAAATTGTCTCAGTTCATATATTTTAGTGATAACTGATTTTGGATTAATTATTTTTAAATATTCATAACTCTTTAGTTTTCTACTTATTTTTAGTTTTGATAATGTGTATAATTTTTAGAAAAGTGCATGTTTTTGAAATTTAACATGTCATTTTTTATAGTGTTTTGATTTGAAATATCTACCATTTTTGGTGCTTTTATCTGTCTTTTTTAAACTTCTAATACTTTTACTTTGCTCTCTCTCTTCCTCAGTCTGTCTTTTTCTACTAGTTTTTCTAATGTCCTAACTTTTGTTGATAATTTCTTCAATTTTTTCTATTTTACTAACTTTTAGTGTCTTAGTTATCAAATCTATTTCAGATTATACACTTGTCTGTCAATTTTCTACAAGTTTTTTAAATGCAATTTTTCATTGGCATCCAATTTTAAATGTTTAATAATTTCCCCTTTACTATTTAAGCAGCCATATTTAATGATTTCCTCTTTATTATATAATTTAGTTAGAGATTTATTCTTTAACTTGTGAGCTATTTAGAAATGCATTTTCAGTTTCCAAACATATACAGTATTGTATTTTTACTATTCATTTTTGTTTAACTATGGTGAGAGACATGATCTGTGAGATAGTAATTTTTCAAGTATTTGTTGAGATTTCTGTGTGTCTAACAGTAGAGCAATATAGGTAAAAGTTTCTATCTGTGCTTAAAAAGGTTGAATATTTGTATGTTGGTGGCCACAGTGTTCTAATTGTATTTAATAAAGAGAGTCAGTTAAGTGTGATGTTCAAGTTTTATATGTTACTTTTTTGTCTTACTGTTTTGTCAGTTTCTGAAAATTCCTTTTTTATTAAGGTTTGTCGGTATTTTTCTTATAATATTATAACATTTTCCTTTTACTTATTAAAAAGTACCT
Source organism: Piliocolobus tephrosceles (assembly GCF_002776525.5). Classification (NCBI taxonomy): domain Eukaryota; kingdom Metazoa; phylum Chordata; class Mammalia; order Primates; family Cercopithecidae; genus Piliocolobus; species Piliocolobus tephrosceles. The sequence goes on along the minus strand of NC_045437.1, from coordinate 86,868,611 downwards.
TTTTCGGTATTAGGTTGGTGCAAAAGTAATTGCACCAACCAAATATATGTAAGTTTAATTATAATATCCTATTGGTAGATTGTTTTACATTATGTAGGCTATTATGTAGGTTCTCTTTTTATCTCTGTTAATGCTATTTGCCCTGAGTTTTGTTTTGTCTGCTGTTGACCTTGCTACATGAGCTTTGTTTCATTTACTGTGAATTGATTAACAGTATACTTTCTCTATGAGAAATTGGCACATTTTCAAATTTATTGAGCCGCTGCAGAAGGTTCTCATTCTAACTGAGGACATCACTCAGCATCATGACATTGCCAACTACATCATTTCATATACTGCCTCTTCCTGATGTCATGAATTCCCTCTGGATTTGAACTGTGGCTTGTCTCATTCAGAGTCAAGTTTTACTTTTAGAGTTGTTCCTAGTTGGTCCTAGATCCTTTTTGTGGCTCACGGCAGAAGTCTCTTGATGGCTTATATTTGAATCAGCTAGGATGTGACACAAGATTTTTAAATATTCTGTAGCAGATATTCATTTTCTCTCATGTGGAGTAGATTCCCAAACAATTAAAGAGTAATGTATGAGAGAACCTACGAATTTAACACATGAGATTTAAGGAGAAGCTTCCCTGAAGAATTTGGAAATGGGTGAATGAGATTGTTCCTAGAAATTTAAACTGTAAAATTTTTACATAACTGTATCAAAGCTGGGAAATACTAAGTTGCTTCAAAGGTAAACCATTGAAAATTCGGTCTTCCTCCTGAATGAAGGTACTAAAGAAATAATTTGTCAAATAATGAGACTGTTCATACATGAACTATAGAGAAGGAAAAAGGAAAGTCATAAACTTTAGATGTGCCTTTGTATACAATTTGCCCAAGGGAGGGGGCCTTAATTAGCTCAAAAGTCTTTGGAACTCTGTGGTCACATTTGCTAAACCATGCTTTCCAAGGAAAAGTCTACAGAAGAGTATAGCCAACAACCTTCAGCTCTTCCTGTTCTAATAGAAGCACCATTACCATTGTCTGAAAACGGAGAGAGAAAACTCTCTTAACACCATTAAACATTGATTTTGGTAACAAAATCCTCTTGTTCTAATTCCATGTTCATGGAGCAAGCTCTTAATTATTATATGGTTTCCCAGATAGGCCTGACTTTGGAGAGAAAATTGGCTGATCATCTAGACATGAGTATTCTGATTACTGAAGTATATGTATTTCTCATTGTAAATTAATACCTTAGTATTTTGATTATAATTTTACTCCCCATATGTTCTTTATTTAAAGCCATACTGAATATAGTTTTAAAATGCAGAGCCTTCTTATTCGTTACAGAGTCATTTCTTAAATGGTTAAGATGTAAAACTGTAGTTTTATATTTTTACTATACTTAATATGAATGTGATCGATTTAGGTTATTTGCTATATTTTTCTATATAAATAATTCTTTGAGCACCTCTGTACATATCTGATGAAGACATGCAATGGTGTCACTAAGATAAATTCAAAGAAGTTATGTCCCGTGTTTCTTAATTTCTAGACAGTGTCCTATCATGTTCACATGAGTATTCTAACGTATGTAAAGAAGTATTGCCTTGGAGCATATATAGCAGCCTTATGACTCATTCAGTGGAGGGTTAACATGAGTCTGCCTTGAAGAGATGAATTTGCTATTGTGTCTTGAAAAAAATAATATTTGGGTTTGTGTGTCTAAGGAGCAAAGCCTTAATTAAGGAAAATTCTCAAAGACAGTGTATGAGACCTTGATCCTTCTGATGAAAACTTCCCAGGGGTATTCAAATATTGCTATATACTTATAAATGTGTATTATCCCTTCAATGATTTACATTAGTAATGGGCGGAAAACTTTATAAAACTGCCTAATTCTCCCCACCATAGTTTCCCTCCCAATACTCTGATTACAGCATAGCTTCCTGACTTTCTGCTTAATCCAGAGCTAAAGAATTGATCATATAATTCTCTCATATCTTTTTTTTTCTTTCCTTCTTTTTTATTTTTTTTTTGAGACGATGTCTCACTCTGTCACCAGGCTGCAGTGGTGCAGTGGCGTGATCTAGGTTCACTGCAACCTCCACTTCCTGGGTTCAAGCGATTTTCCTGCCTCAGCCTCCTGAGTAGCTGGGATTACAGACACGTGCCACCACACCCAGCTAATTTTTGTACTTTTAGTAGAGACGGGGTTTCACCATGTTGGCCAGGATGGTCTCCATCTCTTGTTGTGATCCGCCCACCTCGGCCTCCCAAAGTGCTGGGATTACAGGCGTGAGCCACTGCACCCAGCCTAATCCTCTGATATCTTACTTCAGTTGTTCCTGTTATATTTCTCACTCACATAGTCTTTTTAAAATTATTATTATTTCAATAGTTTTGGGGGAGCAGGTGGTGTTTGATTATGTGGATAAGTTCTTCAGTGGTAATTTCTGAAATTGTAGTGCACCCATCACTCAAGCAGTGTACATCGCAACCAGTGCATAGTCTTTTGTCCCTTACCCCCTCCCACCATTCTTTTCTGAGTCCCCAGAGTCCATTATATCATTATTATGCCTTTTCATCTGCATAACTTAGCTCCCACTTATAAGTGAGAACATACAATGTTAGGTTTTTCCATTCCTGAGTTACATCACTTAAGAATAATGGTTTCCAACTCCATTCAGTTGCTGCAAATGCCATTATTTCATTCCATTTTATGGCTGAGTAATATGCCATGGTGTGTGTGTGTGTGTGTGTGTGTGTGTGTATCATATATATATATAGCATTTATATATGTAACATTTATATATATAACATTTATATATACACACATAACATTTGTATATATATAATGTTTATATATATATAACATTTTGTGAATCTACTTGCTGGTTGATGGATATTTAGGCTGTTTCCATATCTTTGCAATTGTGAATTGTGCTGCTGTAAACATGGGTGTGCAAATGTCTTTTTCATATGACTTATTTTCCTATGGGTAGATACCCAGTAGTGGGATTGCTGAATCAAACAGTAGTTCTACTTTTAGTTGTTTAAGGAATCTTCATACCGTGTTCCATAGTGGTTGTACTAGTTTACATTCCCACAGGCAGTGTAAAACTATTCCCTTCTCACCACATCCATGCCAACATCTATTGTTCTTTGATTTTTAAAATTATGGCCATTCTTGCAGTTTTAAGGTATTACTGCATTGTGGTTTTGATTTGGATTTCCTTGATAATTAGTGATGCTGGGCATTTTTTCACATGTTTGTTGGCCATTTGTATATCTTCTTTTGAGAACTGTCTATTCATGTCCTCAGCCCACTTTTTGATGGGATTTTTTGTTTTTTCTTACTGATTTGTTTGAGTTCCTTGTAGATTCTGGATATTAGTCCTTTGTCAGATATATAGTTTGCAGATATTTTCTCCCATTCTGTGGGTTGTCTGTTTACTCTATTGATTATTTCTTTTCCCATGCAGAAGCCTTTTAGTTTAATGAAGGCCCATCTATTTATCTTTGTTTCTGTTGCATTTGTTTTTGGGTTCTTGGTCATGAACTCTTTGCCTAAGCTAATGTCTAAAAAGAGTTTTTCCAATGTCATCTAGAATGTGTATGGTTTCAGGTCTTAGATTTAAGTCTCTGATCCATTTTGAGTTTATTTTTGTATGAGGTGAGAGATAAGCATCTAGTGTTATTCTTCTACATGTGACTTGCCAATTATCTGATCACCATTTGTTGAAAAGGGTGTCCTTTCCCCACTTTATGTTTTTGTTTGCTTTGTCAAAGATCAGTTGGCTGTATTTGGCTTTATTTCTGGGTTCTCTCTTCTGTTACATTGGTCTATGTGCTTGTTTTTATATCAGTACCATGTTGTTTTGGTTAACCGTAGCCTTATAGTATAGTTTGAAGTTAGGCAATGTGATATCTCCAGATGTGTTCTTTTTGCTTAGTATTGCTTTGGCTATGTGGGCTTTTTTTGTTCTATATGAATTTTAGGATTTTTTTTTCCAGTTTTGTAAAGGACAATGATAGTATTTTTGATGAAAATTGCATTACATTTATAGATTGGTTTTGGTAGTATGGTCATTTTTACAATATTGATTCTACCCATCCATGAGCATGTGATGTGTTTCCATTTGTTAGTGTTATTAGTGATTTTTTTCAGTAGTGTTTTGTAGTTTTCTTTGTAGCAATATTTTACCTCCTTGCTAAGGTATGCTCCTAAATATTTTATTTTATTTTTTCAGCTGTTGAAAAAGACGTTGAATTATTGATTTGATTCTCAACTTGACTGCTTGGTTGCAAAAAGGGTTGAGTTATTGATTTGATTCTCAACGTAGTCACTGATTTGTGTAGCACTGCTGTACGCCAACAGCGATTTTGTATCCTGAAACTTTACTGAATCTGCTTATCAGATCTAGGAGCTTTTTGGATGAGTCTTTAGAGTTTTCAAAGGTATACCATTATATCATTGGCGAACACTGACAGTTGGACTTCCTCTTTACTGATTTGAATGTCCTTTATTTCTTTCTCTTGTCTTGTTACTCTGGCCAGGAAGCACTTCCAGTATCATTAATGAATAGAAGTGGTGAAGGTGGACATCCTTATCTTGTTCCAGTTCTCAGGAGAAATGCTTTCAACTTTTCATTCAGTATAATGTTGGCTGTGGGTTTGTTATAGATGGCTTTTATTACCTTTAGCTATGTTTTGTCTATGCCGATATTGCTGGTGGTATGAATCATAAAGGGATGCTGGATTTTGACAAACGCTTTTTCTGCATTTATTGAGATGATAACATGGTTTTTGTTTTTAATTGTGTTTCTGTGCTGTTTCACATTTATTGGTTTGTGTTTATTCAGCCAACGAACCTTGCATCCCTGGTATAAACCTCACTTAGTCATGGTGGATTATCTTTTTGATATGCTGTTGTATTCGGTTATCTAACATTTTGTTGATAATTTTTGCATCTATGTTAATCAGGGATATTGGGTCTGTATTTTTTTTTTTTTTTGATTGTTGTTGTTATTATATCCTTTCCTGGTTTTGGAATTAGGATAATACTGGCTTCATAGAATGATTTAGGGAAGATTCCCTCTTTCTCTATCTCTGGGGGTAGTTTCAGTAGGATTGGTACCAATTCTTTGAATGCCTGATAGGATTCAGTTGTACATCTATCTGGCCCTGGATTTTTGTTGTTGTTGTTTTTGGGATTTTGCTTTTATTACAGTTTCAATCTCACTGCTTGTTATTGGTCTGTTCAGAGTTTCTATTAATATTTCTTCCTGGTTTAATCTAGGAGTATTGTATATTTTCAGGAATTTATCCATCTCTTCTAGGTTTTCTAGTTTGTGCAGAAAATAATCTTCATAATAGCCTTCAATAATCTTTTGTATTTTTTTGGTATTGATGGTACTATCTCACATTTCATTTCTAATTGAACTTATTTAGATCTTTTCTCTTCTTGGTTAATCTTGCTAATGGTCTATCAATTTTATTTACTATTTCAAAGAACCAGCTTTTTTCATTTATATTTATATTTATATTTATATTTATATTTATATGTATGGTTTCAATTTCATTTAGCTCTGCTCTGATCTTTGTTACTTCTTTCCTTCTGCTGGATCCAGGTTCAGTTTGTTCCTGTTTCTCTAATTCCTTGCAGTATGAGCTTAGATTGTCTATTTGTCCTTTTTCAGACTTTTTGATATAGGCATTTAATGCTTTGAACTTTCCTCATAGCACCACTTTTATTGTATCCCAGAGGTTTTGATAGGTTGTGCCACTATTATTGTTCAGTTCAAATAATTTTTAAATTTCCATCTTGATTTCCTTGTTTCCCAAAGATCATTCAGGAGCAGATTATTTAATTTCTATGTTTTTGCATAGTTTTGAGGGTTCCTTTTGCAGTTAATTTCCAATTTTATTCCACTGTGGGCTGGGAGAATACTACTTAAAACTTTGATTTTCTTAAGTTTATCGGGACTTGTGTGGCCTATTATATGGTCTATCTTAGAGAATGTTCCATGTGTTGATGAAAGGAATGTGCATTCTGCAGTTGTTGGGTAGAATATTCTGTAAATACCTGTTAAGTTCATTGTTTTAAGGTACAGTTTAAGTCCATTGTTTCTTTTTTGACTTTCTGTCTTGATGACCTGTCTAGTGCTGTCAGTGGAGTATCGTAGTCCCCCAGTATTATTGTGTTGTCATCTATCTCATTTCTTTAGTAGTAATTGCTTTATAAATTTGGGAGCTCCAGTGTTAGGTGTATATATATTTAGGATTGTGATGTTTTCATGCTGGACTAATCCTTTTGTTATTATGTAATGTCACTGTCTTTTTTAAGTGTTGTTGCTTTTAAGTCTGTTTAGTCTGATATAAGTGTAGCTATGCCTGCTTGCTTTTGGTTTTCGTTTGCATGAAATATCTTTTTCCACCCCTTCACCTTAAGTTTATGTGAGTCCTTGTTTGTCAAGTGAGTCCTTTGAAGACAGCAGATATTTGGTTGGTGGATTTTTATTCATTCTGCCATGCTGTATCTTCTAAGTGGAACATTTAGGCCATTTACTTTCATATTAATATTGAGATATGAGGTACTGTTCTATTCATCATGGTGGTAGTTGTCTGAATGTGTTTTTTGTTCATTTGTGTTATTGTTTTATAGGCCCTATGAGATTTATGCTTTAAGGAGATTTTATTTTGGTGTATTTTGAGGTTTTGTTTCAAGATGTTTAGAGCTCTTTTAGCATGTCTTATAGTGCTGTCTTCATAGTGGCAAATTCTCTCAGCATTTGTTTGTCTAAAAAAAACCCTTATCTCTGCTTCATTTATGAGGCTTAGTTTCACTGAATACAAAATTCTTGGCTGGTAATTATTTTCTTTAAAGAGGCTAAAGATAGGATCCCAATTTGTTCTGGCTTGCAGGGTTTCTGCTGAGAAATCTGCTGTTAATCTGATGGTTTTCCTTTAGGTTACCTGATGCTTTTGCTTCACAGCTCTTAATATTCTTTCCTTCATCTTGACTTTAGATATCCTGATTACTATGTGTCTAGGTGATGATCTTTTGGTGATGAATTTCCCAGGAGTTCTTTGAGCTTCTTGTATTTGGATGTCTACATCTCTAGAAAGACCAGGGAAGTTTTTCTTGATTATTTCCAAAAATAAAATTTCCAAATTTGTATATTTCTTTTCTTCCTCAGAAACACCAATTATTCTTATATTTAGTTGTCTAACACAATCCCAAATTTCTTGGAGGCTTTGCTCATTAACAATTTTGTTTTGTCTTTGTCGAACTGGGTTAATTTGAAAGCCTTGTCATTTGAACTCTGAAGTTCTTTCTTCTACTTGCTTAATTCTGTTGTTGAAACTTTCCGGTGTATTTTGCATTTCTCTAAGTGTGTCTTTCCTTTTCAGAAGTAGTGATTGTCTTTTCTTTATGTGAAGTAGTGATTGTCTTTTCTTTATTTATCTGGAGAGTTTTCCTTCATATCCTGTATTTTTTGAAAATATTTTTAAGTTTGTTTTCATCTTTCCTTGGTGCCTCCTTGAGTAGCTTAATAAATCAACCTTCTAAATTCTTTCTCTGCTAATTCAGAGATTTCTTCTTGATTTGGATCCATTGCTGAAGAGCTAGTGTGATCTTTTATGGGTGTATAGAATCTTGTTTGGTCATATTACCAGAATTACTATTCTAGTTCTTTCTCATTTGGGTAGACTGTTTCGGTGGAAATTTCTGGAACTCTAGGGCTGCTGTTCAGACTCTTTTGTCCATGGATTGATTCCTTTATGTGGTACTCTCCCTTGCCCTAGTGATGGGGCTTCCTGAGAGCCAGACTGCAGTGATTGTTAGTGCCATTCTGGGTCTAGCTACGTAACAGGCTACCAAGCTCCAGGCTGGTGCTGGGTAGTGTTTGCAGGGTCCTGTGAGAGTATTCAGGTCTCCCAGCCATGGATACCAGCACCTGCTGCAGTGGAGGTGGCAGGTAAGTGAAGTGGACTCTGTGGGAATCATTGGCTGTAGTTTTGTTTAGTGCACTGGTTTTCTCAAATGCTTGCTAGCAATGAAGTTGTCACGTGGACAGACTCAGGACCTCTGGTTAGTCAGTGTGTTGAACGTGGTGAAATTGGCTGTTTTTTCCTTCTTTGGAGCAGAGTTATTCTGTTAAGAGTTGCTGTAGTGGCTTGAGTTAGTTGGCCTCCAGCCAGGAGGTGGCACTTTCATGAGAGTATCAGTTGTAGTAGTAGAAGGAGGATATAATCTTGCCCTACATTGACCAAGATAAATACTGGGTTTCTCAGGTGATGGGCAGTGCTATAGAGCTTTCAATAGTTTATGTCTTTTGTCTTCAGCTACCAGGGAAGATAGAGAAAAACCGTCAGGTGGAGGAAGGGTTTCACATAGTCTTTGAAATCTGCCTGGTACACAATAACTGTGGCTCAATTTATTGCCTGCTCATTTTCGAAGGACTACTATTCCCTTTCAGTCTACCTAGTAACAGGGCAACAATTGGCATAAAATGTGATTCTCTTCACCTTGCCACACTTGATTTGTCCAAAGTTAAATATTTTACCCAAATTAGGAAATCAGTGTTTACCTGAAAATATAAACTTGTATTAATAATACATTTTAGCTCCACTCTACCTGCTCTTTTAGAAAATCAAGAACTTGAAGGGTCTTTTTAAGTGACTTAGGAAGCAGAAAGCTTTGGGCTAGATCGAGATCACAACAAGAATAAATATCTGGGTAATAATAGGAGTGGATAATAAGAGATTAGGAGAGAAGAGTTCTCAAATTATGTATGATCCTTTGGTTCTGGATTTCAATGTATTTCTTCCTGACATACAGTTCAGCTGTATTCCTATTCTTGAGTTCCTTTATCCTCATATTAAATGACCTCTTCTTCTCATTAAGGTAGCTCAAAAGGTTTTCCAATAGAACTATACTAGAAATCAAATGTTTCTTTCTATCTTCTTTGTATTACTTTATCTTGAATACAAAGCTGTGACTCCGAGTCAAAATTTTCTCCAAGATCTTTCAACCCACATATCAAATAATCAAATTCAAACTGATTTATCAAATGAGAAATTCCTGTGCTATTTGTGAAGTCAGTTCCTTGTGTTATTTCATGAAATTAAAGCTTAATCACTTTCACTGAAAATTAATTTCCATGTAAAATATTTTATGTATTTTATATTCATGGATTTTTAAAAGTTAAAAACTATACCATTATTAAATTACTTGGAAAATTATATATATATATATAGTTATATATATATGTATATATATACTTCTATCTATGTATGTCTTTCTCTTCACATGCACACACACACATTTTCTATCCTAGGCTAGACTTTCAACCAATTTTGTGTGAATTTTAATGTTCATAGCAAAGACTGAGGCTTTTTTTCCACTTAACGAGTTACAGTCTTACCTTTTAAAATTTCCCAATAGAGTTTCACAGAATAAAAATGATTCTTTTATAGAAGAAAAAATGCCTTTCCCCTTTCATTTTTATCTGTACTATAAATGTCTATTTAGTTCCCATGGAAATGCAAACTCAAGTTTAGAATATCTATGTGCATGTGTTTGTATGTGTGTATGAGAAAAAGCATGCATGATAAAACCCCCACTCATGAAGACTAAAACACTGTTTCTGATGATAAGATCAAATGAGTTTGGGAAGAAGATCCTTTTGTACTCCATGGAGCAAGCTCAAAGGGCTATGGGTGGTAAAGATGTAGCAGTGTAAAGAAAGGTTCTCCAGAAAACATGTGGCATGTTTGAATTATTTTAATGCATTTTGTGAAGTTTTCATTCTGTGAAAAATTTTATTATATGTGATTTCCTTTACCAGAAGCCTCAAAAATGATGACATAAGGTAGAGCAAGGCAGGGCCAAGCTGAAGTCTGGCTTAGGTATGTAAAGGCTCAAGCTGAGCCATGGATACTGCTCAGATACGAGAACTCTAATATGCAGACGGTGTTCCAGCCCTAAGGGACTAACTATGATTGTTCTGCAATCTTTAAAAACCCCAGGGATTCCACAGACATAGAATCCTGGCCTTTATCCCTACTAGAATGCTAACACTTAAAGAGTCTTCCTAGATAAAACTCTACCTATTATTTCTTTCACTTCTTTCAGAGACAGATAGCACAGCTAAATTCAGACATTAAGCTCCAGCCAGGGTCAAAGAGCAATTCAAGTTATCAAGTAAGACACTCTGCATGTGTTGACAAGAATGTCATTGATGCAGATGAGGATACTACCTAGTACTCTTGTTTTGTTCCTACAGTACATTTATTCATCAAAATTCAGAGGCATTAATTTGGTAAAAAGTTCCAAGCAAGAAAACATGCCAAGTTTAATGGAATTGTTCTTGATACCATCATTTTATTTTATCTTTGTGAAAACAAACAGAATATTGCTGCCTTCAAATTTTTAAAGACCAAAAAGATTATTACTTTGTCTAAAACAATAATATTGTACAAAATCATAAAAATCTTAGAGATAGCAGGTCATGTAATCAAAATAATCTTTCTAAAATAGGTATATTTATCAACTTTCTTAATTAATGACATTGAACTTTGATTTTCCCACATCCAATATCAGAGAATTTAGCAAGTAGAAAAGCACTTCATTTATTGATGGCTAATTTTAACAGAGAATTTCCCCTTAGAGTGAGCTATCCTTATTTTCTGCGTAATCAAGTATGTGTCACTTTCACTTGACTATCACAAATTGTTACAGCACCATCAATGAACTTAATCATCCCAAGTACTTAAAATCAGTTAAGCACTGCATTTTCATGTCAAGAAATGAAGAAAAATTAAACCTCTAGCTTTTGGTTATCATCTTCGTACGTTTATACTTTGAGCACCAGTGCATCCCAACAGACAGCAATGATAGATAAAAATTGATTAGACAAAATTTAGAAGACATTGCCTTTTCTAAAGGTAAGCATCCCAAGAAGCAATGTGGCAAATGGTGCTGAAGCCATGAGCCTATTTCCTGTGCCCGTCCAGAGAGATGGAGACAAACAAACAAACAAACAGACCAAACAAGAAAAACTGTAGTCACATGCATAGGAGAAAGGAATAGAAGTGAACCTCACTGACTAAAGCTAGAGGCTAGTACAGACTCTATTTTCACCCACCTTGCCCTATCATATGAAAGACGAGTAAGGAGAAATGACCAAGGCTCTAGTTATCCTTCAAGATCCATCAAAGCTTAATTCTTCTATGGCTTTTCATATGCCTTTACTGCCTCTAAAGAACCTTGCACTCCCTTTTTGTGTCTTACTATATTCTGCACAAACATCCAGCATAGCACCTACAACAGGATTGGGTCCACCAGTCAACAGGTTTAGCAGTCTCAACCAGGTAGTAAGAGCTACTTGATGGTAGACATCATGTCTTATTAAACTCTGGATAGATGGTAGCATAGTTCCTAACACTGAGGAGGTAACCAATTTCTATTACTGAGGAAGGAAGGAAAAAGGGAGAAATTTCTCTCATTGTAAGATGCGTACTCCCTCTTTATGAGCAGCAACTTTCTCCCAGATAGTAATTCACCTTCATTGGTTTGAACTTTGTGATTCTTTCTGTCCCTCTGGTTTTGAAATCTTATCTCTCAGAGCCTAACCTGTGAAAGTGCAAAATGCAATCAGGTTCAGTAAGTAGATGCATTTTAGAAGCAAGGCGAAATGGTTCATTATAGCTTGTTTTATGACTCTGTTTTATGGCTTACAGTGGCAGAAAAGTGAAAGAATGATACAACACATGGTATATAACCATTACCATTGAAGCAATTTAAATTGCTTTCTGTGAGTACACTGTCACTGATCTAATTCTTACTAAATGTTAAGCAGGTTTCTGTGCTAAAAATATATTGAGCTGAAACAGTGGATTAAGAATGATGTTGTTCTAAAATCCCATCTTGTAATTTTCATTTAATGGGTCTAAATTCCTTGAAGTCTCAGACTTTAAAATTGACTTGCAGAGATCTTAAGTTATGGCTCTGAATCCCTTTGGAGGAGGTGCTTATGAATATTAACTGTACTTTAGGATGCACTGTGTTGGTACAAGACTCATTTGAGCACAGAATTAGTGAGAGGTGAATGATGAATAATAGGCCCAGTGTGTGGAGTTTAAATATTCCAAAGAACAGACTCTGTATGATATTGTAAAATGTCTTGTAGCTTCATTTCTGATTTTGAAATGTTACAGTGCTTGCTTATTGTCACAGCATGATCTTCAGCACAGTTGGATAGTGCTTTTTTAAAGTAATGCAAATGCACGAATGTCAGAAATACCTTCAAATATCGGGGACTACATCTTTAAGGAGTGCATTTGGCATTAAGCAGCCTTTTCCAGCTAATGAATTTCTCAAGTTACAAGAATAATGGCCTTTTTAATCTTAGCAAGAGTAATTAAACAGACATTTGTTATTAATGATGTTAATGGCAGAAGATATTGAATTCTCACTTTAGATATTATATTGCTTGAGAGTGATTATTTTGAATATCAGACATATGAGTGTATAGTAGTGTTAAAAGTACAATATCTCCTTAAGAACGTTGTAGAGTACTATTCTTTAATGTAGAGAAAAATGTCTTAACTTTTATTAAAACCAAGAGAAGTAAACATTTCCAAAACGAGGCCGAACACACTTTCAGGAACAAAGAACATTTGTTTGATTAATTCTACACATCAATTGAGAGGTGTTTTCTTCTATTGAAATATTTATGTATGTTTCAGTCAGGGTCTCCAGAGAAACAGAACTAGGATAACATAGCTATATAACAGGAAATTTATTATGGGAAATGGCTCGTGCAATTATGGAGGCTGATAAGTCCTACAATATGCCATGTGCAAGCTGAAGAATTAGGAAAGCCAGTGGGTAATTCAGTTCAAGTACAAAGGGCCGAGAATAAGGGAAACCACTGGTGTAAGTCCAAGTCAAAGTCCAAAGGCCAGAGAACTAGGAGCTCCATTGCCCAAGAGCAGGAGAAGATGGATGTCCTAGTTCAGGAAGAGAAAATGAATTCACTTTTCATCTGCCTTTTTGTTCTATTTGGGGCATTAAAAGATTGGATGATACCTGCCCACATTGGTAAAGCAATCTTCTTTATTCAGTCTACAATTCAAATGCCAGTCTCATCTGGAAACACCCTGACAGGCATATACAGAAATGATGCTTGACTAGCTAGATGGGCATCCCTTAGCCCAGTTATGTTGACACATAAAAAATTAACCATCACAATGTAGCAGCCCACAGCTTGAGAGAGAACTACTTACTCTATGTCCACTTTAAAATAGAGAAGGAGATGATATTGCCTAGTGTATTTCCCCTTCCTGATAGTTTCCTCAATTCTGTGCAGAAATCTACCCTATCCTCACCTTCAGAAGGTCATCCTAATTACTCAGTTCATTCATTTGTTCAACAAATATTTACTGGGTACCAATTATGACCAGGCACTGTTCTATGTGCTGGGGTTACAGCTGTAAAAACAGAACAGAATAGAATAAAACAAAACAAAAATATCACAAATAAGCAAAAGCAAATATGCCAGAAGACAAAAATTCCTATGTATTATGAATGGGGTTAATGAGTTAGTCAAGACAGAGCCAATCAGGCTGCAGCATCCCCAGTGACCCTCATGGTCCAGTGCTAATAGTGGCATATTGCCTCAATCACACCGGAGAGGAGAGCTTTTATTTCTGCTTGGAGGAAAGAAATGCTTGCTGTGTCCCCTTCTAAACTCGTGACCCAGTTGCCACTGGCATCCATTTTGTGGTTCTGAGGGAGACTCAGCTCAAGGTGAATCAAAACCTAAGGATGACTATGGGAGTTTCTACTTCCTTCTCTAAAGAACTTGAACAGATATAAATTGTTTTATTAAAATTAAACACTTTTATAACATAAATGTATGGCTATGCTCTTTATTATAAGCATAAATGAGTTAGGGCTTGATCTTAATGGGATTGAGGGCAAATAAAAGATGCTTTGTGAATTTGAAAATCAGAGTAAAAGGCATACTTACAGCAGACATGAGGGAGCTGCAAGGATTAGTTAGCATGTACTGATAGGCATCATGGGATTGGATTTTGAGGATGTTTGATCAAGAGAGCTGGAACATAAGACTGGATAAGCAAGAGTATTTTGCTTTTATTTACTTAAGGGCATTTTATCTGCACATGGGATTTAACACCTTGCCAAGGATCCCAGAGAAAGGGGAAAACTTATTGTTAGAATGACTCTCGGGGGTAGCAGTCACAAGGCTGGTATCTGTACAAGCTCATGGGAATGATGAGGCTCTGAAGAAATGGAACTGATGTGTCATTGTTTAAGCATTAGAAGCCAGGGGGTTACTATTATTTTAAGAATTGGCAAAGTCAGAGGAATGGCCAAGAAGGCTGTCCACAGGGCAGTTTCATGGCTAATAGAACATGGCACTCTTAGGTCAAAAATAGACAGCTATTATGTGTGCTACTTAAAATACACAATAAAAAGAAGACAAGGACAGATGAGCAGGTATTTGAGGATGGTTTCCCCCAAAGGAAATCACATTGTCTCACCCAGTTTCAAGACCTGAGTCAGTTTCTTGACACAGAATCCAATAACTGATGTTATGGCTAGATCTCCCAGAGAACACATGGTATTACAATGTCATGTATTTACTGTATGATTCCTCTGATCTTTCCCCAAATGGATCTATGAATATTGGTGCCCATACACTGGGGAAAGGGGAATGCCAGATATTTTCAGAGCTGATGCACATAGGGTCTAAACTGACATTAATGCCTGGAGATCTGAAGCATTATCACATCCCTGTTAGAGTTGGGGGAATACACGGGTCACATAATCAATGGAGTCTTGGGTAAATTCTTAGAGCAGGTTCCCACAATTGCCATTTCCTCAATTCCAAAATATAAAGTTGAAATACTCAGCAGTCGAAATAACCCCAGTTGAATCTTTGGCCTGTGGGGTAAGAGTATTAGAGTAGAGAATGCCAAGTAGAAGCTTTTGGGATTGCCTCCTCTCTCAACCAAGATAGTAAATTAAAAAAAGTATTGACTCTGGGAGGGATAGAAGAGATTAGAATCACCTTCAAGAACCTTAAGGATGCAGGAGTGGTGGTCCCTGTCATTTCTCTATTTGATTAACAAGTCTAATCCCTACAGAAACCAAATAGACCCTTAAGAATGTCTATAGACTACTATAAACTCAACCAAGTAATATCCTTGATTGCAGCTGCTGTGTTGGATGAAGTATCTTTGCTAGAATAGATTAATGAATTCTTGGGCATATGGCATGAGGCTTTGAGACAGCAAACTCAGTCTTTTTATTGCAATTAGTAAAAAAGAATCTGAAATAATTTGCATTCACAAGGGAAGGACAATACTATACACTTAATATTTTGCCCTAGGTATATGTTAATGCCTCAACTCTCTCACATAATATAGTCAGAAAAGATCTGGACCATCTAGACATCCAATAGAGCATCATATTGATCTATTAAATTGATGATACCATGCTGATAAAAAGAATGAGCAAGAGGTGGCTAGCATGCTGGAGGTTTTAGTGAGACACATGTGTCCCAGGGTTTGGGAGATAAACCTTTTGAAGATTCAAGGACCTGACACTTTTGTAGTTTTTAGGGGTTCAGTGGTCAAGTACATGCCAGGTTTTTCATCTAAAATAAAAGACAAATTGCTGCATGTATCTTCTACTAAAAAAGAAGGTATAACATTTGGTAAGCCTCTTTGCATTCTGGAGGTAATATCTTCCATACTTAGATATATTGTTTCAGCGGATATACTAAATGATACAAAATACTTATACCTTTATGTGGGGCCTGGAACAGGAAAGGGCTATGTGGCAGATTCAGGCACAAGGCAAGCAAATGCTCTCTTTTGGTATACTATCTAGCAGATCCTATGATGCTGGAGGTGTCAGTGGTGGGAAAAGGTACATTGTAAAACTTATGGCAAGCCCATTGGGAGAATCGTCCCAAAGGCTCTAGGGTTCTAGAGAAAGGCTATGCCATCTACAGAGGGTTATCATCTGCCTATTGAGAAACAACTCACGATGTTACTAGACCCTTGTAGAGACTCATATGAGTTGGTTTCTATTGGATCCCTCAAGGCGTTGAATGAAACCAGCATCAGTTGATACAATAAATGATTAATTTGCATTGCCCTGGAGCAGACAAGTAAGGACGAGAAAGCTCCATGAGCAAGTAGCTTGAACGTCATTGACTTTTCATGTCAACCACAGGGTTGCACCAACAGCCTTCCTCAGCTCACATCTATGACCATGGGGGCAATGCAGGTGTCCTTCATGACCGCTGAAGAAGCAGAACAAGTCCAAGCCTAATTAACAGATGGGTTGGTTCAGTATGTGGGTCAAACCAAAAATAGATGTGGTTGCTTGATAAGCTACACTCAGACAATGGTGAGAGAAAATCTTTCCAATGTCAGAGTTTCTAGTGGTGCATCTATTTTGTGTGGAAGAAGTAGCTTGAAGTGAGAATATATACAGAGTCATGAGCAATGCAAATAACCTGGCTGGCTTCTCAGGGGCCTGGAAAACTGAAGATAGGAATGTCTGAGGTAGAAGCATGTGGATGAACACATGGGAGTGGGCACAAAGTGTGAAGAGCTTTCTATGGCTTGTGAATACCCACCAGAAAGCATTATTGTAGAAAAATCACGGAACTACAAAATAGGTAAGAATGACTTGGTTGGTAGACATTAGTGTGCCTCTGTCATAAGCCATCCCAGAAATGGCTTAATGAACACATGACTAGAAAGGACTCAGCAGCAGAGATGTAAGGTTCACATAAGCCCAACAGCATGACTTTCATTTGCCAAGGCTGAGACTCAGCATTGATCAGCTATCATCAATGCTGAGTCTCTGAAAATGTCTCTCTTCCTTGACGAGACCAACCACCCACTGGTAGCAAGTTGACTGCATTTGGCCTCACTCTGTCCTAGAAGTCCCAGCTGTTTTTCTCACAGACATAGATATGTTTTGAACATGATTTTCTTTCTTATGATATTTAAGATATTCAAACATGAGTTTGTCTTTCTAAATGACACTTAAGACACCATCATCCAGAGACATTCAGAGTGCTTCACCCACAGGCATGGAATCCCATAGTGCATAGAATCCCCCAGCAAGACACTCTTCACAGTTAAAGAAGTGTAGGAGCAGGATCATGACCATGGGATCTACTGAGTACACTAAATACCACAACACAGAAAGGCTACCAGATGAATAAAGTGTTAGAATGGCCTGACTAATGCATATGAATGCCCTGGTGAAGGGCAATGCTCTGGAAGGATATGGCATGTTGCTCCAAGATGTAGTATATTCTGCAAATCAGATACCTCTCTATGGCATTGTGTCTGATGGAGAAATTCATGGGTCCAGGAACCAAGGTTTGGATGCAGAAATGGTCCCACTTGCAATCATTTCCAGTGATCTGTTGGGGGACTTTGCATTCCCTGTCCTTTCCACTCTTGGCTCTCTAGGGTAGAGATCCTGGTTCCTAAGTATAGCGTACTCTCCTTAGTGACACAGCATGGATATAATTGAGATCCAATCTCTGGCTATTGCTTGAGCACTTTGAATGTCCTGTATCCAGGAACCAACAGGTTAGAAGGGTAATTATTACGTTACAGGAGTGATGGACTTGAATAGCAGGAGCAGGCAGGACTGCTGTTATTCAGTGAGGGAGACCAGAATACACTCAGTTGACCTATTTGGACATTTCCTGGCATGTTCCTTTGTGTAATTATGGCTGTGAATGCATAAATGTAGCAACTCCAGCCTGAGAAAATGGTGGTTATCAGGGCCCAGATCCTTTAAGAATGAAAATTTTGCGTCATGCCACCAATTAAGATACCATTCCAGGAGAAGGGATCCATGAGGACAAGGGGAAAGTAGAATGGATAGTGAAGGAAGGAGATAGTGAGTACCACTTGTGGCCTAGAGACAACCTCAGGGATGGGAAATGCAGTTTTTTTTGGTAACCTCCTTTTTCTAAGTTTCTCTTCAGGAAGTGAGGCCCACTGGAACCCTGGCGTAGCTGTATCTGGACAAATGAAGAAGTGAATCCATGTGACACAGGGTGAACAACAGCAGCCGTGGGTGTATATCACTCCCATTATCCTGCAAAGAAAAGAATTGGCAATCGGCTGTTTCATTGTCTGAATTAGAATTATAAGGCCAAAGCTAGCAGGGAAAAACAGGGTGTATGATGTTGACTTTATCTGCCTTTTCGGATCCATGGAAGGCCCTGGATTATCTCTGTGGCCCCAGAAACAAAAACAAAAAGAAAAACAAACCCAGGACACTATGCATCCAACAGCTCTGCGTGTGTGGCCTAATTTGTTGAGCAGAGACTTGTGGCTTACACCGTTACAGTTGAAAGAACAGTTCTGGGCATGGAGAAGGTACCGAATGTGTGTATGCCATATTGATAGAACTAAAGTAAAGAGGATGAAGAAGCAATTGCCTAGAAGAGGTAATTACCTTTAACATTTCAATAAATGACTCTGAGCTGTTGTTTAGGCATTCTTGTTACAAATATGAATTAAGTAGTGGAGTGATTTGGCATTCTCAATGAGCAGAGTTCTTTCAAACCAGAGATTCAATGGGAAATTATTTTTCAGTGGAAAGGAAGCACTTTGTTGAGCATGCCTGGGAGCAGTTCCCATAGTGACATGTGATAGAATGTGCTTCCTTTGGCTTTTAAATCTTTATGTCTCTTGGAAAAAAAAAAATATTTGAGCAGAGCTTAAAAGAAATCCACCAAGCTCTAGAGAATAGAGTTTATAGGCAGCTAAATTACGTGCCTCTTTGAGTCCATGGGTTCAAGCTTTTCTGCCTTTGTAGCTTCCAGCTGACACCTTCCAAGGGGCAATGATCTGTGCTGCATTTTCTCATCAGGGAACTCAGCCATCTTAATTTTAGGGTCATTTGAATCACATGAGTTAACCTGATTTTTTTTTCATTTTCCAAAATATCATAAATAGCGGTTTTTTTTTTCGTTTTTTTTTTAGAAGGGAAAAAAGTCTGGCTTCAGTTGCTAATTTCCTCTGTTCTGTCAAGATTAGGCTAGTAGTTCTGAGTAATTCTGGCTCATTTTCTCAAGGGACTAGGCCTGAAATAATCCAGTGTTTATTTTTATACAAATTCTCACAGTACTACAACATTTCAGTGACTTCCTGGGATGTTTCTAGTTTTTCACAGGCCAAGAGGCCATTCTCAGAGGTAGCTCCTTCATGTAAACCTAAAAATGGCACTTTCCCACATTATAGTTTATCAGGAAGTTTAAAGTTCAATAGTCCTCCTCGCTTTTCTTTCTCGTCACAGGGAAAGGAAAAAATAAGGGGCAGTTCCAGCATTTCGGCATGGTCATTCCTTTTCAGTACTTTGGAACCTGGGAAAGAGGAGGGAGATTGTAGTATATCTTGGCTTCGAGATGGCTGGACTGGGAAACAGGACTCTCTGTCATTCCCTGTGTCACTCTCTAAGTGACCCTGACCTCTTCCCAGCATTCCTGACCCCACCTCTATGTTGGGGAAAATGATGCTCGTCATGTAACCCTCACAACATTCTCCAAAAGTCATGGGACATTGCTGAAAAAATAAGAATCCTGTTTGGAAGGCCCGCTTGGCTCTCAACCTGCCTTTCTGGATTTGTCTTCTACTACTCGTTCTCAAACCCCTATTTTCAGTTCAGGTGGTGGACGAGCTGTCTGCTGTGTAACATGCAATTCTCTCCCTCTCCACCTTTCCTCACTGAGCCTGTGAAGCTCAGTTCAAACCCAGTTCCTTAGTTCAGCCTCACCCTTGTCCTTCCTCTGAAAGTATATGGCTCTCTTCATTTGACATTTCACTTGCATACAATAAATATCTTGTTGCTATATTTGCAGAATGTATTATAACAAAATTTTAATATCCTTTATCTCTTCTAACACAGGATGAGTGCATCGATACATTCAAATATCTGATTGATCAAACAAACAATCTTTACATCTCCTCAGCAGTTCTAGTTGGGTTTTAATGACATCATGACCCTGCGTGGACATACACACATTGCTGAAACTGCACACCAAAATGTGATTATGATATATGCATTCAGGCATGCGACGTGGACAGAAAAAAAAAATCTGTTTGAAATATTTAGCTCGGAGTGTTAAATTGGATCCTAGAAGGCAAAATTACTTAGCTGTGTCAGGTCCAACGCTATATTTAAGTTTATTGTTTCATAACAAGTCTGGTCTATTTCAGTGTATTGTTCTCTGTACAAGGTCTCCCCGTAACCATGCATTATAATAGACTGTTGCCAGCATTCTTAAAGTTTCGGAGATGGATTTTCTTGATTACTTGCTTCCTGCCCCAGGGATTCTTGCTGTTAGGGTTGTCATTAAACAAAGCAGCCTCCCTGGCATTGTATTCTGACAAACAATTTGCACCTTTGTAAACTGATGAACAGAATGAGTTTCTTTTGATAATTGATCCTTGACTTGTATTTTAAAGGACAGCAAATCTTTGGAGAACTTCTGTATTTGTTACAAGTACTTTTCCTGGAATTTAAAAAATAATTTAAAACTTCATTAGAAAAATAACGTCATTAGAAAAACAGCATCAACCGGTACAAACTTTTAGTAACAAGACGAATAAGTTCTAGAGATCTAATGTATAGCATGATGACAGGAGTTAATGATAATGTATTGTATACTTGAAATTTGCTAGGAGAGTAGACCTTAATTGTCCTCACCACACATAACACACACACACACACACACACACACACACACACACACACACACACAAATGGTAACTATGAGAGGTGATGGATATATTAATTTTAGCTTGATTGTGGTAATCACTTCACAATAGGTAAGTGTACCAAAACAACCATATTCTACAGCTTAAATATACACAATTTTTATTTGTCAATTATAACTCAATAAGGTGTGGGGGAAAACATTACTGTGAAACAAATTAAGACTGAAGACCATTATGTCCATTATTATGTGTATGAATTAATGTATAGACTAGTCAGAGCTAGTAGGCTACACAGAACAGGTGGTAACCAGCCCAGATCCAGACTTTATCTTCTCAAAGTCATCCCTCTGCCTTCTGCCCAAGGTGAGTGATGGGATGATCGGCTCAGAGGCAATGGCCTGTCTGTTGCAGAGCAAATGTTCTAATCTGAAGTATTCTTACTGTGCACTATTCTATATGAAGACCAACATAGCCAGCATATGAATCTTTGTTGATTACCTGGGTTAAAAAAAATGGCCCACCTTAACAACTGTTCTTCATTTCCTGTTCCACATCAATAATCCTGTTAGCTACACAGCCTTTGGCAAGTAAGAGGGAAAGTTTCTCCAAATAAAGTTATTGTAATCAGGGGATAATTTGATGGTCATTCCCTTGTTATTTGGTGTTTAATTACCTGTTGTTAGTTTTTTCTAAGGGCTTAAGAAAAAAATCATACATGTATCAGTATATGTCAGAGTTCCAAATGAAAAGAAAAAGCCTAAAGTAAGAGGGAGGATTAGTGCTAGTTACTGACACACTTAATCCAGGTAGAGAATTTAGGTGACTGCTCATTTTGGTGATCTAGTGAAATCATGCATGTAGTTGTTATTGGTAAAGAATATTGAAGCTATACTGATACAGCACATTTTTTAAAAAGGAAGGAGATTTTAACAGCTATTGAGAGTTAAGCATTTGGTATCAGCTTTTATATTTTAAAAATTGCTCTTTCTACTCTAAAGTGACTCTAGAATTGGAATTCTATTCCAACAAACACTGGGGGGGAAATGTGACCAAACATAGTTGTCAACAGACTTAAAATGACAAACACTACCACATTTAAAATTTATTTTCAACATTTCGTGAAGTAATAAAAGGAGGAAAAGGGCTGGGCGCGGTGGCTCACGCCTGTAATCCCAACACTTTAGGAGGCCGAGGCGGGTGGATCACGAGGTCAGGAGATCCAGACCATCCTGGTTAACACAGTGAAACCCGTCTCTACTAAAAACACAAAAAATTAGCCGGGCGTGGTGGTAGCGCCTGTAGCCCCACTACTCCGAAGGCCGAGGCAGGAGAATGGTGTGAACCCAGGAGGCGGAGCTTGCAGTGAGCCAAGATCGCGCCACCTCACTCCAGCCTGGGTAACAGAACAAGGCTCTGGAAAAAAAAAAGAAAGGAAAAAAAAAAAAAAAAAAAAAAAAAAAAAACAGGAGGAAAGAGTAAATTTTCATTCTGTACAGTTACATATTTTGTATAATGGCTGGGAAATACAGGATTTTGACATCTTGAACTCTTAAAATTCCCTCAGGAAATGGCTAGAGATGGATTTTGATAGAAACAAATCCCTATTTTAAACACTTTATAACATTTTTAATATTATTCAGGTAGTAGCCCTTTGGGCATTGCTGGAGAAAGCTGATGAAAGAATATATGTTCTTAACTAGTTAATGAAAAATTGAGATAAACAAAAGTTGCTTAAATATAGATTTTTCTCCTCATATAATTTGTCTCATTAAAATGCTTTTAATATTCTGTATTCTGATTTTCCTTGAAGGAAATATTGTTCTACAAAATTCCAATGAGACGTGCTAAAAATAATGACTGTGACAGAAATGTTAATTTCCTATCTAAATAATTAAATTTAAGACTATTGCATTTTATATTTCAGAAAAAGATCATTAGATCCTTTATCTTATGGGAAAACTGAGTCCCACAGAGCATAAAACACTCATCCAAAGTCACAGAGATAACAATTATGAAGGTTGGGTTGAGCCCAAGTTAACTTATTTCTACTCTAGTACTCTTTCCATTATGCTGAGCCATCACTGATTATTTAAAAATCTGCCTTCTTTCCTTCCATTGCAAGAAGGAAATCTTTTTGAAAGTCTACATACAGGACACGCACACCAGTAACTTGATAGTGTGTTAGATGTCACGTAGGAGTCCAGTAGGCCAAAGTCTAGATTTAGTTTCTGGGCCAATTATGATTTTTATTTAGTAGATTTTCATTCTATGTAGTACAATATTGTGTATGGGCTGAAAAATACATAATTCAAAATTTTTGGTTTTTAAATTTTTTGGTTCTACAGGAATCCGAAAACATGACTGGCTTTACATCAAATTATAAAATAAAGTTTTCTTTTGTACCTCCAATTTTTACACTTAGTGTCTCCTCACACCATCTGCTGCATGTCTTTCATCTGAGATCTACTACCTTATTATTTCCATTTAATTATGTCACTTCAAAACCTGGATAGTATCAATCATTTTTAATTTGTTGTGAATTTGAATACATTGTGAATGCTATCTTTCCTTTGACTATTTGTATTTTGTCATTTTCATTGTAGGACAAAAGGCCATACCACTATTTAAAAAAGTGGATTCAGGTACAAACTATGGGGGAAAATGTTTTATTTATAGAAAGGAATTTATTCTGTTCCCTAAAAATAATACAACTTATGTAATTATACTCCTTATTCTCTTTACCTTAAGACTTTTTTTTTTTTTGGTACTTGCTTCCTAGAACAATAACCATTATCTGCCTACCTTGCGTCATGATTTGTGAGAAGAGTTATTGGTATGATTTTAAAAATGAGATTCAGTTAAATGCATAAACATTTACTAATCTTCTACTTTGCTTGGCACTATGAGGAAGGGAGAATATGGGTAGGATATTGAATTATCCTGAAAAATCTATAATGTCCCATAGTGTTTTCTTGGGTAAAATGTAGCTTCAACACCAAATTTTCTCATTTTCTATCTTCATAGCTCAAAACATGGCTTCCAAGTTCTTCCCTACCAAATCCAGTCAGTCACTCCAATTGATCCAGGATTGTATTCTATCTGAAACCCATTTGTCATCTCCATTAGATAGTATAGTACAACGGTTCTCAAACTTCTAGGACTTATAACCCTTTTACAGTCTTAAGAATTATTTAGGACCAAAAGACCTTTTTCTTGAGTAAGATATACAAATACATAGCATATGAGAAGTTAAAGCTAAGAAAGTTTAAAACTATTAACTCATTTAAAAATAATTTTAAAGTTATTACTATATGTAAATACGAAGTAACATTTTTTGAAATACATGTATATTTTCAAACACACACATTTAATACAAAGAATTGCGTTGTCTTACATATTTATAAATATCTTTAATGTATGATTTAATAGAAAAGAGATGGATTCTTATGTCTTTTTCTGCATTCAGTCTGTGGTTATACATTGTTTTGGTTAAAGAATATGAAAAAATCTAGTCTCATACACATGCATAGTTAGAAAAGGTAAGGATATTTTAATCACATTTTCAGATTGTTATTGACATTTTTCTTTGATACTATTCCTAAACTCAACAGGTGGTAATAATTTTTTAAAGGTAGAATCTGAAACCATTCTAAGAACTTCTCATACTCTGTACATTAAAATCCATTGATCTATCTTATACTTTAAATTTATCTTTTATCCATGCAAGATTTTATAACATTATATATTCAAGATTTGGAAATTATTGGCTTACTAAGATATGCATTTCTACCAAAATTTGGCACATTTCATTATACAATATCAATAAATCACATTCACTAATATCACCAACAATTTATCAAAAAAGTTTTCAAGTATTGGGAAACTGTTGCCATGAAAGATTTTCTAAAATTCTAATTTCTGCCTGAAAGTTTAAATTTTGCTTTTGGAAAAGAACAAAAACCAAAAAGACTGCCCAGGCATTTTTCCTGGTGTGACAGGGTCACATCTGTCGTTTTTCAAGAAAATGTCTTCCAAATAACCAAATCTGGATAATCAGAGTTTGTTATTTCAAGTTAGAATTGTGTTTCATGAAGGAAAGTGGTTAGGTGAGAGGAAATTCAAACAATCACATAGTGCTTTCCCTGGAGACAACCAGTGCCATTCAATATGGAGAAGTGCTTTAAGTGTACTTCCCATTTTTGTAGTGCAGAATATTAAAAACATGCAGACTCAAGGGTGGGAATGTAATGACAATGGCTTTTTAGTTTATTTGCCTTCCATAGTGAGAGTGTGGCAGTGAAAAATGCAATGACTACTTGTACAGTTTGGTGCCACCAGCTTTGTTCCAAGTTGCCGTAAGTTTTAA
Organism: Piliocolobus tephrosceles; assembly: GCF_002776525.5. Taxonomy (NCBI): domain Eukaryota; kingdom Metazoa; phylum Chordata; class Mammalia; order Primates; family Cercopithecidae; genus Piliocolobus; species Piliocolobus tephrosceles. The sequence continues at coordinate 86,843,452 of NC_045437.1, read as the reverse complement.
ACACCATTTCTTTTGAACCGTAAGTGTAAATATCAATAGAAGGAATTAAAAAATCACGTCTTAAAATTATTAGAAAACTAGTTTTGACCTTGTGGGCTCCCTGAAATGGTTTTGGTTGTCCAAGGGTTCTGTGTGATACTTTGACAACTGCGACTAAAGTGGATAACTCACTATGCTAAAATACTGTCTAGTCTGATACTCTTAGCTGTTGTGATTATGCAAAATGTTTGTTTTTCTGGGTTTCAGTTATTTATAAAATGAGAGAAAGTGGAAATCTCTATCTCTTAAACTGTATTCTTTTCTGATTCTCTTTTGTTTGTGTCTGTATATTGCCACTACGTGGCTGGGCAGAGCAATTCTAAATCCTGAAAATGTCAACTTTTCAAGCTGTAATTTGTGTCAAGTCAGGATCTAAGAATGCTATATTTAAATATTTTCTTGCTAGTGTGCCATTTGGGGATAGACATGTGATTCCTTTACAATTTTTCTTTTTAAATTTGAGATAAATCTCAAATCTGTTTGGTTTTATTATAATTTTTGTGGGTTTATACTTTTGTATTATTTAATTTTTGTACCAGAATCTCAGGTTTGCTAATGGTAATCGTAGCTACAATTTATTGAGCAATGTGCTGGACACTATGCTAATCTCTTTGTGGTCATTATCTCATTTAACATTCTGAAACAATCAATAAAAATGTCAGTACTACCAAGGTCTCCTGGAAGCTAATGGAAGTGAGTTACCAATAATGGAAAGAAGTATGACTTATTTTTTGAGAATGTAAAACACAAACCCTTTATGTGTACAATTCTAACTTGCAGTAAGTGACATTATGTTGCAAGACTATTTTTAAACTCTGTCTTCTGTGACAAGAATGTCTAGAAATATCTGTGATACCTGTGCAAATATACATAACACACACAAACATATGAATGTGCTTCCCTAAGCAAATTACCATCAGGACTTTCCTGATATGTGAGTAAACATGTAGCTCATAGTTCAGGTGGATAGAACTCAAGATACTGTTTATGAAAAGGTCATTATGAACAAATTTTGAAGTAATTAAAACAACAGAAGCGTGCTTCACATCCAGTGTATGCAGTTGTGTTTACTGTGGGGCATGATCTTTTTCCTAGTCCCGGAGGAAACTGACATCTGTATTTGATTTAATGAACTTCTGTTTGTTAATAACCCATGCAAAGACAATAATGCATCTATGAGCACATCCAGCTTTCAACATTGGTTCCCAGAACTCAAAGCAAGCACTCTGGGAAAAAAACTTGTAAGTTTGTACATGTTTTGACTGAGTTACTTAAAGCTTATTCCTCTTGGAGTCCACACTTGTCTTTAGATTTATAAAAACTATTTTTGTTACATTTTATTATAATTATTTCAAGCAAATATCAGAATCTTAGCATGATCTTGACTGAATTATGTTATTCAACCAACTGAGTCCTACTCCCCTGTTTTTTGGCCTGAATTCTGAATAAAGATATAGAAAGAACATTATAACTGCAGTGGTGTGTCTGGGAATCAAATAAGGTGTGATTAGATGAAAATTGATCTCATGCAAATCCCTGCTATTGAATTTTACCCTTCTATCTATAAGGGATAGCTAATGCACTGTTAAAAAGCTCTTTAGTAGAAACATTTCAAAATGTAGTTTTGTGTCGTTGCTAAACTTTAATAACTAAGGCCTCTTTCCATATTTTTTAAAAGCCTGACAATAATGGCTCAGTAATTACTGAACTAATGTTATCAATTCCAACAGATATCACATTTATTAAACAGAAAATGCTATGTTGCTGTTCATCAGTTAGAAATGTGTGTAATTGAAATATGAAAATGAAGTCTGTTGGAGTATGTGATTCATCATGGATTCTGCAAGCCCTACACTAACTCTCCTTTTCCTAATTAAACTGTCAAATTGAAATCTTATAATTAATGCAACCACATCCCTTACAGTAGGTTTTCCACCCTCATGTGAAGCTCAATTCAGCAGAAACTTTGCAAGAGCCTTCTCTAGGAAGAATGCAATTCTTGGCTCTTCTGAGCTCTTGAGCAGAAATTCTGCCCCCTCTGCAGAATACTGTGTGGCACGAGATTTCTGTTCTCGGTAAGATTAGGAGTGGAGTGGGCTGACATCTTTGTCAGGGGAGCTGGTAATCCCTGTTTTGAATTTTTCTGGGAGAAGCAATAAAGAGGAAGTAAGGAGTTGGAATAAAGTCTTCTATATTCTTGCCAGCATTGTAGATTTCTACATAATGACTAGGCTTGTCTATTTTGGTGCTAAAATTTGAAGACTGAGGCGTATTCTTTCCTGGCTAAAGCTGTGAGTATATAGATTTTTCACCTCTGTTCTGTACCACTTGATGGCAGAAAGTGATTGACAGGAATTTATTTTATCACTCAGACTACAAACTACATGTGTAATCCACACCCTGGCCAAGTATACATATTGAATTCTGCTTTGGCAAGGAGGTATCTTTGAGAGAGCTTGTTTCTACATATCTATGTCCAATCACCTGGGTGGTAACAATATTTGATTTCCTGTGTTAACTCTGATCTATTGGTGGTTGCTGCCTGGACTATCATATTAAGGATTGTGAGGCCAGGCATGGTGGCTCACGCCTGTAATCCCAGCACTTTGGGAGGTCAAGGTGGGTGGATCACCTGAGGTCAGGAGTTGGAGATCAGCCTGGCCAACATGGTGGAACTTTGTCTCTACTAAAAAATACAAAAATTAGCCAGGCAACGTGGCATGTACCTGTAATCTCAGCCATCCTGGGGGTTGAGACAGGAGAATCACTTGAACCCAGGAGGCGGAGGTTGCTTGAGCTGAGATCATGCCACTGTATTCCAGCCTGGGTGACAGAGCAAGACTCCATCTCAAAAAAAAAAAAAAAAAAAAAAAAAAAGGATGTGAATTTTAGCTGGTTCAGCACTGGAAATAGTACTGGGATCCAATAGTATTGTCTGATATGGTGAGACAATGAGTAGTAACAACAAAGTGTCTCTTGCTTCTATCCCTATGTTTGTCTTTATATATGCCTTTGTCAGATGTATTTTCATCATCTGTGATGTCTTTAGTCTCTTAGGTTTCTAACATATTTTATCTCTGGTCAAACTTGAGCATCTCCTAAGTCTTACTAAGAAACAAGACGCCAGTTTTCTACTTAGTTTCCAAATTGAATACTTCTGTGCTTTGAATCAATTGGACTAGTCTTTCTCTCAATTTCTACAAAAAATATTTTACTAATTGATCTCAACTTCTACACAGATATAGTTCTTCATTCTGTGGTTCAGCTGGATCCACAAACCTAGTTATATTTAAAAAGTCTACTAAATTTGGTCACTGAATATAAACAATTATACTCATTTTTATCTATCCAAATACAGACAGCCAGTATGCCACTTTTTGCTATATCCAAGCCAACCAGGCAGAGTAGACTGTTTCTGGAGAGACACAAAGCATCCATAGTCCTGATAACAGTTCAATTCTGTGTCTCTCTATATCGATGACTGTGTGGGTCTCTAGAACTCTGCAATATTCTACTCATTGGGACTTCCCCAGTGAAAAGAGGCTTTTTCAATTTGTTATATATATTTTGTATACTAGCTGATATGGTTTGGCTGTGTGTCCCCACCCAGATGTTATGTTGAATTGTAATTCCCAATGTTGGGAAGGGATTGATGAAAGGTGATTCGATCATAGGGGTGGATTTTTTTTCTTGCTGTTCTTGTGATAGTGAGTGAGTTCTCATGAGATCTGATAGTTTAAAAGTATGTGACACTTCCCCCTTCACTCTCTGACTCTCCTGCCTTCATGTAAAGATGTGCTTGCTTCCCCTTTGCCTTCTGCCATGATTATAAGTTTCCTGAGGCCCCCCAGCCATGCTTCCTGTACAGCCTGCAGAACTATGAGTCAATTAAACCTCTTTTCTTCATAAATTACCCAGTTTCAGGTAGTTCTTTATACTAATGTAAGAACGGATTAAAACACTAGCACACATTCCTTCTGTAATTTTTTATAATAAATGTAAACATTATGTCATTATGTTTTTAAACATATGTAACCTGCAGGCCAGCTAGGACATCTCTGTTCTTTATGATCTAGAACATCTCTGCTCTTTATGATCTAGAACAGATATTCTTGAACTCCTATGATTGGCGTGTGGTGAGAACATGCCACCTCCAAGATTTCTGAGAATTACTTACTGATAGGCTTACATTTTCATGGCTCTGGCTTTCTTGCATCTTTTGATTTTTCCTCATTTCTTTTTTTAAAAATTCTCTGCCCTGGCTTCAATCCAACCCATGAATGAAACTTCAGATCCTTTTCTTAATTCTCTCTCCCTCTCTCTCTCTGACACACACACACACACACAAACATACACACACACAAGGTTTTTGTGTGCAGTGCAGATTTTTTTTTTTAAGTTTGAGAAGATGAAGTATTTGCCACGACAGCAGTGCAAGCAATTTAAGATGAAATCACCCATTATGGTTTCCAGGAGTCCTTTGGCCATTTTAGAAGGTTGCTCTGCCCTTCCATTTTTATTTCTCTCCCAAGAGTAAAAATTATGTTCTTGGGAGAGGAAGAAAAGATCCACTGAATTACGCTAAGGCTTTGGTTTGGGGTTTCATATTTGTATTTGTTAGCACACATACATATCTTTGTATAACATAAAGGCCTAGGGGTGTGTGTGTGTGTGTATTTTCTTAAATCATTCCCATGTTGAATAATATTTAGTTTCACTACTAGTAATAATGCTCTATGCATGTGTTTATTCACCGTGAGGTTTTCTTGAGGATAGATTCCTAGAAATCTAGTTAAATATTTGATAGATAATGTTTTTCTGATGTTTAGAACAGATGTCTCAAATTATAATCTAATAATCCAAGTGTAAAATCTCCATTTCATCCACATTGTTGACCTCAATATTTTCAAATTAAAACAAATTTTATTAATCTACTTGGGAGAAATGGTATCATGTTATTATTTAATTTTTACTCATTTGATTACTAGTGATGTTTAGCATAATTTTCATTCATGTATTAGCTATTTGAATTGCTTTTAAAATCACATATTCATATTCTTTGCTCATTTTTCTATAGATTCTTTCTAGTTTGCTTACTGATTTGTGAGAGCTATAAATGTCAGCTGATTTTTCTGCATTAAACATTGCATATATTTTCTCCCAAAATGTCACTTTAAAAAAATTGTTTAATATGTATTTTGCATCCTAGAAATTTTAGATCCTTTAATTTATCATTGAGTTTTTTGGAGATTTTACATATGGCCTTGAAAGACCTTTTTATTCTATTACAAATTAACAAAAATAATGTGTACTTTCTGCTATTTTATTATAATTATCTAATAGTTTGGTTTTACACATGTGGCCCTTTAATCAGAATCAAATTTACTTTTGTGAATAATGTGAGGTAGAAATATTTTCTTCTTTTTTTTCCCCCAAATGAATGGTCATTTACCTGAATGCCTCTTATTAGAGAGTCCATTATCTACAGCTGATTTGAAAGCCACTCTTCCCATATACTACATAACCATATACAAAAGAATTAATTTCTGTAGCTTTTAAAAATATTTTGATATTTTGCATGGCTGGTCTCTGTTATTATTCTTCATTTTCAATTCATTTCTGGATGTTTTCCAAGTTACTAATATGTGTTCGGTGATTTCTTCCTGGGTACCTTGACTATCTTCCTTTGCCCATTCACTACCCCGCAGGGGTTACTTAGGTGCTCACTATGTCTGCAAATACTGAATGTTACATTTCTTTCCAAATTCCATGATGAAATAAAAATAAGAAATTTCCATATTTTAAAACTCATGATAAATCTTTTTACTTCTGAACAAATATCAAATCCCTAAGCATACATTTTCATTAAATTCATTTGATCAAATAGGAATCTTTTTAGACCATAGGGGGCTTATGTTCCTTATGTGGAGACACTATGATAGCCTACTTTTTCTTTTAATTTTATTATAATGAAAGTAATGCATGTGATTTTTTAAAGAAAACACATACAAGCAAGAATACAATTAATACATAATCCCACCATGTAGTGGTAACAATTATTAACTTTTTGACACATAACTTTTCCTTGTTTTATATATGTTTATATACCTTTTAATGTTATTTTGCAAAAATGAGCCATGAATGTGTATACAGTTTATTTACTGCATTTTGACTTAATATATGGTGCATACTTTTTAATGAAATGAACGATTATTTTTGAAAATCATATTCATGCTTTTATATTGATGTACCATGATTAACTTGGCTGATCCACTATGTTGGGATTTGTAGTTGGTTTTCTTTTATAATATTGTAAACAACACTGTAATGAATAAATAACCTTTTAGCTAAACTGGGCACATTTATGATTATGTCCTTTGTCAGTTCATTAGAATTGTTAAGGCAAACATTATGTGCATTTAAAAAAATTGTTATATCCTGCAGTATTAGCCCCAAGAAAGACCAAGTAGACTGGCACTTATGTGTTAACACAAGAATAACAATGTTGATTGGTCCTGTGTATTCATGGAGATAGCCTTCATTTAACTCTAATATAAACTGGGCATCTCAAAGGAAGCACAGCCAGAGGATGCTGCAAACAGTTGGATGCTGTAGTCATTTCTCCAGTCCACATTCAGGACTTTCTGGGTCCCAGCATGGTAGTGTGTCCGACATTTAAATGGATCGACTTAAAAATACTTGCTGGTTGGTGGCCAGTATTGGATAATGTTAGATGGGAGGTGATTCTTCAGGGAAAGACTTCGCGGCGGGGGGAAAGGAATAATTATTTTCTAATGGAACCCAGGAAAATGCTAATGTTCTCTTATAAATGAAAATGCTGTGTGGAAAAACTTATATTCTTTTTCTTTGTTCTATTACAACTTCCTCTAGGAGAGTGGTTCTGAACACAGCCAATGTCATCTGCGAGGGTGATGACATTGGCTATGTTTTTGCCATTTACAGTCTGTATCAACCCGAACAAATGATATTTGCCTTTCTGAGTCTCAGTTTCCTCAACTAGTTGTGAAATGTAAGTGAGGTAGGTAATTCACAACAGCACCTTGGGAAGTGCTTGGCAAATAATAAACATTCAACAACTGTTAATATCATTAGCTAATAATGGAGTAGAAAAAGTATTTCTCTGATTTCATTAAGTAGCTAGAAGCAATATTTCTTGTACTAGTGGTTGGTTTTAAGTTTGACTGGACATTTATCTTTTTCTTCCTCTGAGTACTGCTGAGTAAATTAGGTAAGAAGAGAGGAGGGAGAAGGAGAAATCAGTGATGACAGAATTATGATGCACTTGGTTTCTATTTGGAAACTGCTTATTAGACTCAGCAGCTTATTTGGACAGGTATGTGGAGCATATTAGTTGGATGAAAAGGGCTAGGAAAGAGTAAGGCATGTATTTATACACATTGGTATTAATTTGAGCTATTTTGTGTACATATATATCAATATGTGTTAATCTTATATTGCTAAACACATTCCTTAGCCAAATAAAGTTACCTGGGAATCCCTACTATGTACACCTCTCATTGAAGTTACTGTCCACATTTAAAATAGATCTATTAAACTCCCCCCACCAGAATTTTGGCCACATACTTTCCAAATCACTCTTAGTAGGCCATTTTGTTGTGACCCAGAGAGTCTTTGGTTCACCCTAATTATCTCCAGTTTGAATTTAAATGTTTCCTTTTCTTTCCTCTTCACGGACAGATAAAAGCTTGACATTTTCATGATAAAAACATCTTCATATATGTGAAGGCAATAATTAACTAATCTCACAGGTCTCCATTTGGTAGGCTAAAAAAAACCTCAATCCCTTTAACCTTTCCTTTCAGTTCAGTTTGAAAGAATTGGCTTAAAGCACTTTGAGACTTTATGTCTTCCTCATAACTTGAACTTTCACCTCTTGAACTTGACATTTCAGTCAAGAGGGTGAGGTTTCCTTTCTTAAGGCCACAAAATTAGTTAATTATAATAATGTTTAACAATAGTGTAATGATTATAGATATGAACCTAAATTCAAGACTGTCTCTTTAACATCAATAGCTATTCATTCATTAATACACATTTATTATTTACTATGTGCTAGGCTAGGTGCTAGGGAAACAATGTTAACTAAGACATAAATAGTCCCTGCCCTCATCAAGTTTACATTCTATTTGGGGGGAAAAGACAAACAGAAACAAGATAAATCATATGATTTCACATAGTGATAAGTAAATGATTTAAATAATAGAGCATGATGATAGAAAGTAGAGGGAAGAAGGTCAGCGGTTATTTTTAAAAGGGTAGTAAGGTCAGAAATGTCATTTTATGGTGAGCAGACTTATGTTAAGGAGCTAGCTATACAGAGATTTGAGGAAGAACATTTTAGGCAGAATAAAGCAGCAGATCATGCTCAGATGTGGAGCATCCTGGTGTGCTGGCTAACGGGACTCAAGAGAAGTGGGGAGGTAGAGAGTAGAGCGAGATCAGTTCAGCAAGGTGACTACGGCAGGTCACATAGCACCCGGAAGGCAAAGATTCTGAGTTTAGATTTTACTTCAACTATAATCAGAAGTCACTGGATGAATATGAGCCGGATAGAATTGTAATGTAATGTCTTACAGAATTCCTGTGGCTTCTCTGGAAATGGACTGCTAAAGGAAATAGGAGAAGTAGGAAAACTTGTTGACAACATAGTTTCTCTCATGCTTCATAAATATCTTTTAAACCCAGTATGCCTCTTCTTCTCCTCCACTGCCAAACATAATGAACCCAAAAGAGAATATCTTTGGAATGCAGTGTCATTGTAGGTCATGATGAGAAGTGTTATAAAGTGTCTGAATGTAGAGCATTCCCATTGGTCAGGTGTTGGAGTCACTACGGGATCCAGGAAAGCTTAGCCTCAGGAATAAGCTTCAAAGTGATCGCATAATTCAGTTATTCTGTCTGAGAGATAATTTCATTTATCTTATGCCAGATGAGAGTTGACAGCTGCAATAGATATGGAGATTGAAATAAAATATTGAAAAATGTAGTCCAACCTCTTGATAAAGCAAGAAGACACATGCAAAATAAATATGTGTGCTGATGATGTAATTTATAATATTTATCAAAATTTGATTGGTTTGCATTTGCTACTTTTGTTCTCTGCAATATTAAAATCTAACCCTTAAAAAATTGGTTCATTCTTACATAGAGGCAATAAATCTTCAGTCTATACAGAAATCTGGTATTTTACAATCATTTTTATTTTCAGCATTTCAGTTTGAAAAAACAAGCAACAGTTAATATGCTTATCTGTAAGTACAATTATTAGTATTTTAAGAATATTGGGTTCTGCAATTTTCATTGCACATGTAAATGTCCCCTGTTGTTAATACATTTGAGTGACATTAATTGCCTCAGGATAACCTAGAAATCTAACCCCACATTCAATTTTTTCCTCTATAGTAAACACATTCTGAGTTCAACCACTGATTTACAAATGTATTTTTGGATTTCAAGCTATTTGCAAAGGTGGAGACACTGTATTGTGTACACTGCCCTGAGGAACCTTGAAGTGAAAATAAGGAACCAAATGAAGTTGATTAGATGCAGCTAAATAATATACAGTATGTTTCTAGTAAGAAACGGTTAATGTTTCCTTCGCTTTCACTTGAACCTGACTCATCTGCTGCTTAATATTTACTAGGACTTTGAGATTTAAAAAAAATTTTTTCACCTTTTGAACAAGTTGTCTCTGTGTGAAATTACGACCTAAACTTGAGCCTATGAACTGTGTTTTGAGATGTAAAAATAATCACAGCTGAACAAAAGTGATTCATCTATCAGTTTTCTGGAGTAAAGGAGATGAAGAGAGCAGGAGAGTGAAAACATATTTTGACCACTGAGAGACAAGCTTGTTGGAAGCAACATTTCTCAGTCTCAGGATTGCTTGTGCACCTTTGCTTCTTCACTAAGGCATCCATCTAGTTAGCATATATCAGAGAACCTGCTCAGCATTTTCCTAGGATGATTTACTTAACTTGTCATCTCTTAAGAAAAGAAACACACATTGTCCTCAGTCTCAGCCATTGGTGGAAATGATGTCACCATCCTGAGCAATGGAAGCTTACTTTTCCAAAGTAGTGGAATGCCCAGATTCCACAAGGCTTTTACCTCCCTGGACAGAGGAGGATTTTTGCTGACTTAGCCCCACTGTACATATTGCTACAATTACAGGGGATTAAATGGCAATGTAATCACATAGTAAGTTTACTTGGCTGAGGAAGAAAATGCAACTTATAGAGAACTGTGATTTCCCAATGGGCTAACACAGCAGAGGAAGCATTTGAATGGTGGATGTAGAGATGAGGAGTGTTTTATTCCACTGATAGTTATAACTCCCCAATAAATAAGAGCATTTTGATTTATTCTTTTCATCACAATGCTGCTACCCATAGATTATTCTTTCCTTTTTCAGTAAGTGGTAATTGACCAACTTCTCTCATTCCTGTAGCATTACAAAATAAACCTCCCCTTGCAGACTGAACATTGTTTTCTCCTTTTTACAAAGGTCAATATACAGGTATATATTAAATAATTCTCATAAAATAATGCTAGTTACTCCCCAAAGATACCAACTATAGCTATGCTGTATTTGGGGTTATTTCAGAAGCCGACTGGGCACACACATTCTTCTCTTACCCTTGTAGAGTGGGTAATGAGAAATGCTTTCAGAGCACAAACCTCCTCAATGCCAATTGTCAACGTCAAAATTGCACAACAAAATATTGAGCAATATGGTATGCCATTAAGTCGATGCTGGATGTCCACCCAACATGTGCTCTGTCTAAATTGACAATCCCCAATCAAAGATTTGTTAGGAATAATATTTTGGGGTAGGAGCCTTCTTATTTTTTTATGGTTGTGTTGCTACATTCAGGACCTATAGTGAGGAAGCTCTGGAAAAGCCAGAGATGAGGTTTTATACTGTGATGTCTAGCAATAGTTAACCAAGGGCAAATGTTTTTAATCCATAGAGTTTTACAACTCTATTCTATTTTCCTTAGCCTATGAGAAATGCAAATCTTACTTCTTTACTGTTAACTCCGTCAGTTCAGATAATCATGATCTGAAATCAATGTTTTTAGCTAAAATAAAAATCTGCTGTTTTATAAGGAAGTGTTTCTACATTAGAAATTATACTAATTTAAAATATCTTATAGAAAATTGAAAAATCAGCATGATATGGCAGGATTTTTGACAGTTATATTTTTTACTTTTAATTGATACATAATAGATACACATATTTTGGGGGTGGAAAGATATATTTTGATGAATCTTGTCCAAATATCTGTTTTATTGGGGGGAAACTATTCTAAGGAAAATAGTTGATACTTTCTCTTCAAAAGTTTTTCCATGCTAATAAAAGAACATTTAGTTTCTTTGAAAATCCTTGCTTTTTACACAATTAGCAGTTTCAGAATTAATCTTTGTTTTTCATTTTCTGTAAGTCAAAACACCATACGAGGTGTGTTTTTTCAAGAAAAGAAAATGAAAGGAAGGAAACAAAAAGACAATAATTTCCTCCTTCAGCACATTCTCTTTTTACTTAAACATTTGTGGAAGTGAGAATGTGTCTGTGTTTGGAGCATCAAGCTTCAGTCATGATGGCTTCATGTTGTAAGAACCTGCTCCAAAACCTGCTCTCTGTGTAGCAGCTCAGATGGAAGGACCAAAAGTGTGTAACTGTGCTGGCTCAGCTGCAGGACAACAGCTCTCAGCCACCCCACATGGTGGAAGCCTTCAAACAGTTATAACGCCAACCACAGAGATCACCAGGGTTCCAAAGATCAATTGCTGTGATTCCATGCTAGAATTGAAATAATATTTGGATGTGTCACCAAATGTCTTCTCCTTCTATCTCTCTGTATCCCTGCCTTCTTCCCTCCCTCCCTCCCTCCCTCCCTCTCTCTATTACACTCGGGCACAAACATACCCACATACCCCTTTCTTGTGAAGTATCATCCTCTGAAAAGAGAGAAGTGAATTGTTCAAGATATATTCCATCATTCTGTAAACAGTTACCCTAACTTATTACAGTTAAAGATACTGAAAACAATTGTAGAAAGGTTTTAAAAATACAACTACCCAATTCTAAGTATTTGTAAACCTCTGTTTATCCAGAAACATGGAATATATTGACTGTACTGTTGCTGTCTTTTTCCTTCTTTGTCCCATTTAAAAAATATATTTCACATTTTATTAGAACATTCATTTGAGGATAAGAGTGAAAGGAACAAGTGAAAAAGCTGTATGAGTCATTTATGCTTAATTTTTGGTTGTTTTATAAATGTAAGGTGAAGGGAATTAAAACAAGGTCTAGCATAAATGTTTACAGACAGTAGATTTTATGATTCCACAACTGGGAGTTGACTATACATATTATTGCTTTGAAATAAATTACAGAAGAATTTTGTCTTTTACAATGAATGTTAATTTTTCTACCCTACCTAGCCATCCTGAATGCCATCTTCAAAATTGCCTTGCACATAATTACTGAATAAGGTCTTGTAGATGCTCAAGATGTTTGGTTGGTCTTTTCTTTACCCAAATCTCCCACATGCCACACCTCACCTTACCAATTCTGTAACTCGTGGGCCAGGCCTAGCTAAGAGATCAAGACCTCTCTGGCTATTTGCTTATAAAGAAACTTCAATAAGCCAGAGTTCTCTTTCTCTGCCACATAATAGGCAAACTATTTTCCTCTAATAAGCTTCTTAAAAAAGATCCTTTATCTAATAAATTTGACACTCTAATTTAGGGAGTTTCAGGAATAAGGGGCTTGTTGCCCCTTATTTTAACATTATAACAGGTCAATGCAGGACACGTGTGGCTAAATGAAGACTGGCTCTTCAAATGTCCTTATGAAGACAGCCTCAAGGTATCCATGTGCTCAGTCTTAACTACTTTCCCATGTGTGTCAAATGGTCCTCATGAACATAATATGTCCAAAAGAGAACTCTTAATTTCTCACCCTCTACACCTCAACAACTTTCTTTTTTCCCCCCACCTCAGCAGTTGGCACTTTCTCACCTTCTACACCTTCTTTTCCTTTTTTTCCCCCATTCAGCAAATTGCACTTCCGTTCTCCATCTTTGATTCCTTTCTTCAACATTCAAATAAATGTATCGGCAGGTCCTTTTTATTCTACTTATATATGACCACCTTTCTTCATCTCCATCACCACTACCCCGGTCTAAGCTTCTGCCATCTCTCTTCTGGACAAGAAGAAGCTTCCTAAAAAATATCCCTGGTTTTTTCTTGCAGCTCTCCTACTTAAATTTATTTTAAAGACAAGTCAGATATTTTCTATCCAATTACTTCCCATTACTCCTAAGATAAAATTAAATCCTCCATACTTCCTTTGGTTTCCTGTGTTATCTAGTCCTTTCCTTTCTATAAGCTTATGAAGTTTCAAATATTCAAGATATAAGCAAATAATTCAAAAACTCCAACAAAGACCAAACAGTATATGTGACTTCAAAGTTCAGTAAACCTGTTCATAAGAACTAATATTCATTGAATTCTGTCTGCATCAAATGTTTAACACCCATTATCTCATTTGAATTTCACAACAATACTGGGAGCTGTTATTATCTCCATTTTGCAAATGAGACCACTGAGGCTCAAGGTTAGGGAATTTACTCAAGGTCTCACCGCTTAAAAGTAGAAGAAACTTGAAAAGATTGAAACTCAGCATTTTTCTAAAAAGTTTGAGCTCTTCATCTGTCTTTTTGATGTCTTTTCCTCCCCCATTATTCTGATCTGAGAAACTTGCTGGTAAAATGAAGCCTCAACATGGCTTTTTAAAAGCAGGATTAAGGTGTGCTTAAGTTTGCACTCCAGAGGCAGGGAACAAACTTTAGCAGCATGTCAGAGTACACTCCTACCTCATTCCTGAGCTGTGGTTTGTTCCTTTTTAGAGGCTAGAATTTTGATCAAACTGAATGATAGGAAACACATATATCCTTCAATAATTGGTCAGAATAATAAATGTCCCGAGCCGACATGGGACGCTGTGGAGGAAGCACAATAAATTTCATGCCGAATCAGCTTAAGAAGGCAAGCTGAGGCCAAAGAATCACAGCTGTCATTTGGCTGTGGGAAAGGGTTCAGAGGTCCCTTCTACTGTTCATTCCCATGAACTTAAGGTTCTCAGAGGGGCACTCCGGGAGGTGACGCTCCATTTTCTGTAGTAATGTGACCCAGAACATGACAGATTGCTAGTAGTTAATCAACAGGTTATGATAAAAGTTCAAACCTGATTTATTTCTTTTGCCCAAGATTGGCTGTATTTTCACAGACATAAAAATACACGCAAGCAGCTGAGCAGATCTCACAGAAGCCAGTCCTATCAAATGGACATTTCCAGCTGATATTTTATTCTCTGGAAAATTCATAGACATTGTAAAACATAATTAAGTATTTCAGATTTCCAAATAGAAGTGACATCTATCCACACATGTAATTTTTATTTATGTGGTGCAAACTTTATGTTAAGATATTTAAAATTTAGGAGAAACTTTTTCTGTCACAGAAGAGTATGGCTTAATCCAAATATGAAATGTTAGGGATGACATGAGAATGGAACTTTGCCACATGCAAGAATCTTGCATTACTTTAAAGATGTTTTTGAACTATGTGTTCCTGAAATATTTAAATATTTTAGGAATTGTCATGATTGGCAATTTGTAATAAAACTTTTGTGGTGGTGTGAAATTTGATGATGAAAGTAATAGAGATGATAATAAACACAAACACTGACAATAATTGAGTGTTAATGCATGCCAGGTACTGTTCTGTGTGTTTTGTATTTATTAATCTAAAAATCCTCGCCTGATAGCATAGGAAAGTTTCTTATCTCCATTTCATAGGAGGAGAAATTGAGGCACAGAAAGAGGAACAATTTGCCCAAGGTCTAACAACTATTACATTGCAGAGTCAGCATTCAAATCCAATCCACCTTCTTCCTAATCAATACAAAATACTTCTAATTTATATGTTTGCATTCATACGTAGTATGCAATTTTTAGGTATAGTATACATTTATGTAATATAATTATAATACTACAGGATACTTCAGAAACAGAAGCCAGCAGTACTTCTGTGATTAATTCAGATAGGATCATTAAGAACTGGCACTAAAATGAAGTTTTCAGAAATTAAGACAGGAAGTTTGTGGTTTCAAAAGTTAAGTGGTGATCACTGTGATACAGGCAATGAGTTTTGTTATTATTCCATTAAAAGAAGAACTTGTGGGAGGGCACAGTTAATGGAGAAAGAAAGTCAGAAATGTTAGTTATGCCACTAGATTCACTCAATAGCTGCTATCTCTTAAGCTAGAGGGTACAAGTTGCTGGGAAAAAAAAGTACACATATTCCCTTTCACATTTTTATTGCATTTTTGTTGAGTCCTTTAGGTCTTGATAGAGTGTATAAATATATAAATAAATCTCTAATTTACATCCTGTATTGTAACACATTTTGGTGTTTGATTTACCATTTTTATAAAGCCAGTGGATCCAATAGAACCAAGGGCTTGTTGGTAGGGAGAGAAACAAACAAGAGAGGTGTCAAGTTCTCCAGGGCAATGGTTGAATTATTTTGACTGTTGCCTTCCTATCAGCATACTTTTTTGTATCATTTCAGAATTGGAGCACCAGGAAAAGGCTGATTTTTTAAAATGCCATTCAAACAAAAGAACACATAACAGCAGAAATTAGAGTGCAGTTTCCAGCAAATAGTTTGAAAATCTTATACACTGTCAAATGAAAACAAACTTCTTGGTCTTTAAATTAGAAAAATCGTGAGAGGATCAGAAACAGCTGTGGCACGTAAGGAAGCAGAAAAACACTCAGCTGTAGTGTGGGGAGTTGATGCTGAACTATAAAAAAATTGTCATTGGATTTTTTTTTTACATGCTGGCTAATTAATGATAATGAATCTTATTTTTTTTCTTTGTACATTTTGAACATATTTAAAGATGAACAGGCAGACTACTTGATATGTATATCTGTGCTAACCTTGGCATCTGAAATAGTTCCTCTTTTACTCTGGAAAACCCAGGATAGGAAAGACACTCTTCTTTTTAAGCCAGTAACTGAGTTGATTTGTAGGCTGGCTCTTATCATTATTATTTAATTCCTCCATCATATAAAATGTTTCATTTTCCGCTATTATCATCAATAATGCTTGCATTAACTATCTGCTTCATGGGACCAAAAAATAAAAGTAAAGAAGCTTCTATACTCCATGACTAGATAATTTTTTTAGAAGTTAAATTTTTAGAAGTTGACTACATTTGTTCCAGCCACACATGATGAATATGATTTCTCTCCATCTTCCCCAAAGCTAAGAAGCTAGGTTCTGTGTTTTGTTTGTATGTTTATTTGTATTTTTATATTTATCTCTCTTGCCAAACAGATCTTAGAACAGCAAATAGTCAATTGGTATTTTGGGAAAGTGTTCATTGAAAGTGTCATGGTGCTGTTTTTGCTGTATTTCTGTACAAACGTTGTATGTAAGGATGAGAATATATGTGGCTTTCCAAATTCAAAAGCCACTTATGGGGTTGCGGCTACTGTGGTCAGAGTTTTGGGATCTAGGTGAGTAGATAGACACCTAAAAGTCATTAATTCTGTATTTTTTCTCTGGTGGCAGGGCTGTACACATGTTTATGGTAGGGATAACATGGCTACATTTATTAAGATACAGAAAGCTTTTATTTTCCTGACCTTCTACAGCAAAGCCACAATGATACCTTAGCGGGAGACAGCCCCTGGCCCTCACCTCAGCTGCTCCTGTATTCACCACAGCCTTAGGGACACCCTCGATTCTTTCCATTCATTAGGAAAAGGGTATAATTGTTCTTGTTTACCTATCTTCTGAAAAACATTAAAGAGTTTTTTTTTTTTTTAATAAAAAAACCCAAAAACTAGCCTACAAAACACCTCAAAAACATTATGAAGCCTTTGGTAAAAACAGGTTAAACCAGGACTGTATTTGGTCCTTAGGCTGACACCTCGTCATAGAAAAAGTAACATTTTAGTGTTTTGATGTTGGTGTATAATGAAGGGTGAAAGGAGAAAAGGAAAGAGCCACCAAATTTAGGCAAAAGTAAGAGAAAAACAGTTCAGACAGTAATTGTCTGGAGGTTCCTTTGCCTTTCAACTTTCAGGGACTTTAAAACTTCAAATGAACCAAAAGTGATTTTGTATTCCATTGCCCCTCAGTTTCTAAGGTTGAACGCTTCTAAATCTTAATAAGTCACCGACCACATTCAACTTTGTCAGCTGGTTTCTAAAATGAACTTATATGTATGTACATAAGTACGTATCTATGTATTTTTGCCAGTTCTGCATACATGAAGATAAATCCCTATCAACCTCATAATTGGTGAAGATTATAAAATAGAGAACAGCCAAGATCAATTATTGACAAGTATGGCAAATGAAAAAGAATAACATGCATATGTAGGTTAGAGATAATTTCTATGACATAATTAAAACTAATAAAATAGAATTGGGAAATTAAGGATACTGCCAAGAAAAATAGTGAGAAATGTAGCAGTAAGAGAAATGTGATGATAGTAGTGGAATTGGGTAATAATTAAGACACACTAATTAGTCCCTGCAAATCAAGAACTCATGATCAATTGGATGCAGACTAGATTATGTTGACCTTTGCTTAGAAAGAGATATTGTGAGCTAATAGTATTTATAAATTTTGTAGGTGAATAGCATGCTCGTATTGACTAGAAATAAAGTGTTTCAAGCATACTTATGCGTTTAGTAGCATCTTGTGAAATAAAAAGCATTTGATGATGTTAATTGTAACTTACTCCTACCCATTTGTTTAAAAATAAAATCTACTAAGAAACCTGAGTAGATGTTTGTTAAAATGAGAACTGTGCATTCAGATTTAGACTTTACTGCATCGAGCACTCATTTAGTTTCTAGGGATAGATTGGCTGTTCATTTAAAAATTACTTTTGATAACTCTATAGAAAAGGCACTTGTTAATAATCTAAATGCTGCGAAGTTTAGATGGAAAACCATCTGAAAAGTGAGTGTTATCATACATTTAAGATCTTGTACTTATAATGCTATTATAATCTTTTGCAATGCTTAATATTTTATAATTAATTAATTTATTTTTTATTACATTGTACATTTTTTCCTGAGTTAAAACAATTCATCTTCTTTTTGGAAAAATTGGAAGACAGAAAAGTTAGAGGATAGAAAAGTTTAAAATCACTTTTTATTCCATCACTGTGAAAGTTTTAGTGTTCTTACCTTCTTCTTTGTATACGTGTGTATTTAATTTAGAACAGTATTTAATTAAAACAATCTTAACAATATTGTTTTATATTAAAAAATGCAGAAGTTTCTTACATTTTCTTGTCTTAATAAATAAAATGTATTAAGGAGAGTAATTAAAGATATAATGGTCTGCATAAATAGACCATCTGTAACTCTTAGGTGGGATTGTAGCGCTGTAGCCAAGTCAAGGTGTCTATCCTGAAACTATTTATCACAAACTCGACCACATAAATAAAGGTCCGATAAGATTGAAGAGTGAGATTATTTTTTGCATCAACTAGTCCTCCAGTTTATTGTTGCAGTTTATTTTTTCACACCTGGACATTGTTAACAGGATATTTCTTCTTCCTTCTTTGTGTGGTATCCTAGCATTTATATCTTTGACTCTGATCATAGGAGCCTCTTCAGATTATAAGAGTAGATTGCAGTGGAGCTAAGAAAAAACAAGCATAGAGTTTGATTTTATAAAGCAACAAAAGTCTTATTAATAGGTGTAGTCAGCATAGTAATTAATGCTCATGTTTTGGAACCATCACTGTTTTCTACCTGTCTTGTTTTCGGCTTACAGTATTGCCTATAAAAAGGAAGCTTCCGATCATTCTATGAGAGTGTACTTTGTCATAACTAAAGACAAAAATGTGTCCAGTGAGTTTCTGATTACTCTCTATGTATACAGACATTTAATAAACACATTACATGTCTATTAAATTATCTATAAGCATTTAACAGACATTTCAGAAAGAAAGTCAAGAATATTTCCATAAAATGTGACAAGACTGGCTATACTGAACTAATACATAAGCCCTGAAATATAAAGTTAACAAATATGAGGCTTACTACAAGGAAGGTTTGTTTCTCATTCCCACAAAGTCTGAAGCAGTTCAGGTGATACTTTATTCCGACCTGGGACTCAGGGGTGCAGGCTGCTTCTGTCTGTGGCTCTATGGTCTTAACTCACGGTCTTCAGGCTTGCCACTGAAGAAGAGACAAAGGAGGCATACTAGCTTTGATTTTAGCTGTGCATTCATTCTCATCTCTTAGTCCATGTGCCAAACTAGGTGTGTACCTTTTACCTACCCAAGGGAGACTGGAAAATTTAGCGGGTTGTATGAGTTAGGATTCAACCACAGAAGCAGAACCAGTAGGAGATGTGTATATTAACAGATTTATTACAAGAAATGGGGTTACACAGTTGTGGGAGCTGGATAGGCAAGGCTGAAACCCACAAAGCAGACCACCAGGAAGGGAAGATTACAAGTAGGCTGAAACTCAGGGGTACTTTGGGCATTTGCAACATAGCCTACAGCTACTATCAACAGGACTTTTTTTTTTTTTTTTTTTCTCTCTTTCTCTCAGGGAAATCTCAGCTTTGCTTTTCATCAGGTCTACCCAAATTAGCCAAGATAATCTTCCTTAGGTAAAGTCAAATGATGACGGACTTTTAATTATATCCACAAACTCTCTTCACAGCAACACCTAGCATAATGTTTGATTGAATGCTAACCCAAGTTGCCAGAATGACACATCACAAAACCATTATCGGGGAGCATATGAAATAATAGGTGAGTTCTAATGACTCCTGCCAGAATATGAGATGATTATACTAGGTCTCACAAGGTATCATTTATTTACAGCTACAACAACAGGAAAAAAGGCATGAAAGAACTGATGGGATCAATGACCCTGTGAGTTTGTGTGCAACAAAGAAGAGAACCATCATTTAATTATATAATATGTGCATTTCATCATCTAGTCTGAATTAATAATTAAAGATATTTAATCTAGAAAAATTGTATCCAATTTTTAGAGACCTTCCAAGAACCAACAAACATCTCATCATACCAACTTTTCCTAGCAGAGTTTGTTTTGATATTTTGTTGAATTGTGATGCTAACTAAATTTCTGTGCATGATCTTGTCTTTTTTTAAATTCTACCTATTTTGCTATGCTATTCATCTCCTCAGCATCTCATGCTTATTGTTAAATTCCTATTAGTCAGTGCAAACTAGCCTATTTCTTTTTTCTTACAGCTGTAGAATTCGGATTTTAGTTGAAGTTTAAATTCTACCTCATAATTATCTTTCTTCCTTTTCTTGTACCTCTTGGCATTGCATTTATATTCTTCTTTTGCTTCTCATTAGCAGCCCACTGAGCTGTATCACTTTCTCACAGCAGCAATGAGCAAGATAGCTTTAATTTAGTAACTTCTCATTGCTGCCAGCCAGTTGGTCCTCCCCATTGCCCAAGTCACAGCTGACATCACTGTTGTCAGTGTCACCTGGTGAAGGCTGATGGTGTTTCACATACCTCCCTATGCTCTGAAAGTAGTATTTGCCAAGAATTGGCCAGACACTAACGTGGATGGGACCAAGCAAATCTTCCATCTGTTGCCTGTATTTGTTCTCTGTATACTGCCTGAATATTACCTGAGGAAACACACACACACACACACACACACACACACACACACACACACACTTCCACAGACATTAGTTCTAGTAGGGAAGGAGCCAAAAGCAGGCCCTTTCTGGCCAAGTTCTGCTAAACCTTTCTCTGTTGGAAGTTACTCTTTGCCAATCAGTCAATAAGTCAAAACTAAAAGCTGTAGGAGACAGACTAAGTGATGCAGAATTAATGAACTTCTTTGTGCCAAGGTACAAAAATAATATTTGGGCAGTAAACATTTTAGTTTTAAGGTTAAAGTTATTTCACCTTGGGACCACTATTAGATTAGCAAGTAATTTGTCAGTCACAGACAGCTATTTTAGGTAGTCCTAAAGTGAAGTGATTATACTCATTAAACCAAAGTATATACTTTCCCTTTATTACATATTGGGTCAAGATCTTACCTTATTATAACACACCTGAATATAGATTTCCATTGCAGAATATAATTAGTGCATGGTCTATTGAGTAAGCAATATGAATTTTTAAAATTGTCTAAACACCTCTTTACATGCCAACTGTGGTGATAATTACCAAATGTCTATATCTAGAAAAACAGGCAATTCAGAAATATCAATTTGTGCTATTATTTATGATACACATGTGCTAGTTTTCCCTAAATATAGACATTTGGTAATTATCACTGAGGCTATTTGTTATAATTCCGAAGTAGATCCCAATGAAATAGAAATATAATTTATTTGGTAAAAATGTAAACGCTGAAAAATTCTCATTATCTTTCTGCAGAGTACAGTTCTTAGTTTCCTATTCATATTTCATGTAATAATTTTGGATTAGCCATCTGGTTTGTTGAGGGTTGAAAATCTGTTTAACACCAACGCAGAATTTTTGTTAAAAACTAAAACAAGTCATACAGAAATCACAAATGTTTTCAGGTATTTCACAATGCTAATAATGAATAGGTTTTAGGATATGGCATGTAATTTGCACTTTTATCTTTAGCATTTTCTTTTCTTTTCATTTGTATAACTTAGATTCGCCTTCAGCATACTTTTTAAGACTATTTTCCAGGGACGTGTCAGTATGAATGGTTGATATATAATAAATATTACCAAAAACCTATGTTGGGCCACCCATATTTTTCCAGTACCACTCTTTCCGTTGTCCAAGTGATTAGCTCAGTGAATTAGATAGAATCCCCTGAGTGGATCAGATCTTCTCAATGACTCCAGCTCTATAGCCCTGAGATTGAATTACTTCCTCTCCACCCCATATTTGCAAATGGATTTCAATGCTCTGCTACTCACCCTGGATAGAGGTGATTGGTTCACACTGGAGACTAGGAAGCAGAGTTTGCATTTATTGGTATAGATCCATTACTTCATCTGTGTGAAAGCCGTGAAGTATGTGCTGTATAAAAAGTTGAAGAATAGACACTATCCGACTTCAAGACTTACTACAAAGCTACATTAATCAAAATAGTGTGGTATTGGTGAAATAATAGACAAATAGATTAACGGAGCAGAAGAGCCTAGAAATAGGCCACAGAAATATAGTCAACTGATCTTTGACAAAGGAGCAAGGGCAATACAATAGAGAAAAGAGTTTTTCAATAAAGTTCTGGGATAACTGGACATCCACATGCAAAAAATAAAGTACATCTAGATATAGCTGTTACACTCTTCTCAAAAATTAACTCAAAATGGATTGCAGACATAAGTGTATAATGCAAAACTATAAAATTCCTAGAAGCTAACGTAGGAGAAAATCTAGATGATCCTGGGTTTGACAATGACTTTTTAGATACAATGCTAAAGGCATGATCCATGAAAGAAACAATTGGTAAGTTGGACTACATTAAAATTAAAGTTTTCTGCTCTGTAAAAAACACTGTCAAGAGAATAAAAAGACAAGCCAAAGACTGGGAGAAGATATTTGTGAAAGACATATCTGATAAATAGCTATTATCCAAAATATACAAAGAAAAAAAAGTCTCTTAAAACTCAACAATAAAAAAACAACAACAATAGGCCAAAGGCCTCAACAGATACCTCACTAAAAAAGACATAGAGATGGCAAATAAGCATATAAAAAGATGCTTCACATTATATATGTCATCTGGGAAATGCAAATTAAAATGAGATACCACAACATATCTATCGGAATGGACAAAGTCCCATTATCAGAACACTGACAGCACCAAATACTGAGGTGAGGATATGGAACAACAGAAACTCTCATTCATTGCTGGTGGGAACACAAAGCAGTGCAGCCACTTTGGAAGACAGTTTGGCAGCTTTATAAACAACTAAACATACCCTTATCATATGATCCAGCAATTGCACTCCTTGATTTCTACCCAAAGGAGTTAAAAACAGATTTCCACACAAAAGCTTGCACATGGATGTTTATATCAACTTCGTTCATAAGTGCCCAAACTTGGAAGCAACCAAGATGTCCTTCAGTAAGTGAATGCGTAAATAGGCTGTGGTATATCTAGATAATGGAATATTTTTCAATGCTAAGAAGAAATGCGCTACTAAGTCATGGAAAGACGTGAAAGAAACCTTAATATATATCACTATGTGAAAGAAGCCAATTGGAAAAGGCCACACTGTATTATTCGAACTGTATGAGATTCTAGAAAAGGCAAAACTATGGAAACAGTAAAAAGACCAGTGGTTGCTAAGAGTTAGTGGGGTGAAAGGGATGAGTAGCTAGAGCGTGGAGGATTTTTAGGGCAGTGAAAATACTCAATATGATATTGTAATGAGGAGATACATGTAACTACACGTTCTTCTAAACCCATAGAACATGTAACACCAAGTATGAACCCTAATACAAACTCTGAACTTTGAGTGATAATGATGTATCTATTGCAACAAATGTACCACTCTTGTGGGTGATGTGAATAATAAGGGAGTCTATACATGTGTGGGGGTAGGGGAAATATGGGATATCTCTGTACCTCCTCTCACTGTTGCTATAAATTTAAAACTTCTAAAAAATTATATCTTAAAAATAAAGTGGGTATGCAGTGTTATTCTTGTATTTGATAAAGCACGTTCTTACCAGCAATTCCTTTTCTATTGCTGGAAAGAAACAGGTTGCTACCTATGGATGTGAGTGTCTGTGACTCTATCTCAAATCATTGACCCACATACTCTTGTATCTTGCTGAATTATTTTTGTCATCATTCATTGCACCTGACTACAAAATTAGTCTGGATAGAACATCTGGATAAAGCATTCGAGTCATCCAAGTCTCAAGCAGAGTAGATGTGGGTATTCAACTCTGAAGGCCAAACTTTGGCTCATTTGGATATGAGGTTAAAAAAGTTATTTGGGGGGAAATACCAGGCCCACTCAACACAGATGTAGAATTCTGTGAAGTACTCATTTAAATGCCACCTGTAGGAAATGCATCTTTGAAGGGAAAAATTCAGCGGAATTGAAGAGACTGTGTCTGGGCTCCTGTTCTTGTTGAGACTTGGTCCAAAGCTGAGTAAGATAACCATGAGAAACAGGTTGGCTTTTCATAAGTGTTTGAAACATGCCTGGTTTGATATGGAGAAGAATAGTCAGTTTTGTTCCATGATCTGTCATTTAATCATCTAACCTCTGACAAGGCTGAGGGCAGGGAGGCAGGGAGTTGCTTCTTCACATGCATAAGCATAAATTTTCTTTCTTCTATTTGATTTTTGAGATGGACCCACTCTGTCACCCAGGCTGGAGTGCAGTGGTCTGTCTCAGCTCTGCAACTTCCGCCTCCCAGGTTCAAGCAATTCTCCTGCCTCAGTCTCCTGAGTAGCTGGGACTACAGGTGTGTGCCACCATACTCGATATCTATCTATCTATCTATCTATCTATCTATCTATCTATCTATCCATCCATCCATCCATAGAGAGACAGGGTTTCAACATTTTGTTCAGGTTGGTCTTGAACTACTGACCTCAAGAGATCTACCTGCCTCAGCCTTTCAAAGTGCTGGGATTACAGGCATGAGCCACCGTGCCAGACCCCCATACGTAAGTTTTCTAAGGGTGTTTTGAGAAAATGTAGGCATAGGTACTTACTCCATTCAAAAAGAGATTCAGAATACAGACTTACATACTTCTCAACCTTTGAATATTTTTTCTCTATTTCCTCCTTAAACTTTTTAATTGAGAGAGGAGTGAAGAATGATCCATATATTACATATAGGACAACTCTTACAGCGTTCTCAGTAATGGGTCATTTTTGTCTTGATGATGTTAATTTGGCTAAGGTGGAAAGTAAAGAAGGTATATAAATGAATCAAAAGGCGAATAAATGGATAGATGTGAAGATTAAGCATTCCTACCCAGAGCTACATACAGGTAATGAGGTGTTGCAGACAACACTGACTGTTTGATGACAACACTGAGCGATTAGCACTAAATTAGTCTCTTGCTGCAGGTAAAGACACATCGAGTCCTCGGGCACGTCAGAAAGCACAGAGTCGTAGCGATAAAATATGATGGGGCAGTCATGGTCATATCAGACAGGAATATTCTAATCAAATATATATAGAATGTTCATATTCTACTCCTTTTCACAGGAAAAAATGATTCTTGTCTCCATTGCCTTTATTGGGGATAATTCCTCTCACTGATTGATTAGGAATATGAAGATAAAAGATACAATCCTTCAGATCATATCTGAAGGATATGATCAGAGCTTATAATCTCAGGGAATGGGTAAATACATTTGACAGTGGATCTGAAATGGTTTCTGCCCTTCATTCTTAACTATTTCTTTCAAGGGATTTGGTGTACTTAATACAAGTTTCTGCATTTTCTTCTGGGAGATGATGATATTCTCTTACCTAAATGGTGAAGGAACTACAGTAGAAGGGAATGGAATGGCTGGGTGAAAAGCAGTAGTACCAACACTCTCAGACAGGATAATTGTGGTTTGGAGCAGTGTAATGAAATTTTCATGGGTCCAATATTTTCTGAATATTAATTTCAAGGCTGAGCTGAAGGGTTAGGGCTTAAATAAAGTGATTCTGTTATTCTGTCATGTGAAATCTTACTTGGTTCCTATCAGTGTTCTACCTTCTTTTTTGCTATTCTTAAAACAGTGCAGTGTTTACAAACAGTATAGACTGTACATACTGGTTTATATTGATGGAAATGGCAGCTAAGGGTATTACCGGTTCAGAAAGTTTGAACCAGTCTGTTATTAAGTCTAAGGTGCTTAATTTTCTGTAACTCCTCCATTTGGACTCTGTTTCATTTTTCTTGTCTGTAATGTCTACATTGGATTGTTTCTCCAGAGGCAGGAGTATCGAAATTGAGACCCTAAGCAATGTAGACTTCCCTGTAAGTTCTTTCAGGTTAAGTACAAGCAGTCAGCTGTCCAAAGTCTAATAGGGAAACATCCTTAGAAGCATGCCAAAATATATTTTTAAAACTTATTCTATTTATAATCTCTAATCCTTCGTCTCAAGGCTGTTAGACACTGCCCTTTTATTTTAAAGCTGTTCTTTTGAGTACTGATTTTAGAACCAAAGTCTCAAGGCTTCATAGAAGGCATTCTTTTTCCTAGCTGTAAGCTTTTGAGTTAGTTTTAGTAGTATGTCAATTGTAAAGCTGCACTAGCTATTGCAGGCTATGGCTAATTCAAAACTAAATCAGATTGGAAATACCATTTGGTGTGATTATATCATTAAACCACAATTGTCTACCTTCATGCACTCTTGGGCTTAGTATTGGTGTTGACAATAATACAAATCATAATATCTTTTTCACAAGAAATGCAAAGCTCTTTAAAATGGTCTCATTATAGCATCCCTGCGAAGCAACTCAGAAAATACCTTTATCTGTGTTTCCCAAGTTGGAGACACTGATTATCACTGAATCAAAACATGAAGCAAGTTCCCAGAAGTTAGGGTTTTTAGCTCTGGAATGAGTGTTCACTTCACTTAAAGCAACTAAAGTGAAACCAGATAAAAACACAATTTTATAATCTTATTATTCTAATATTATGACTATTTTTATGTTACTGATAGGTTCCTTTTCTAAAAAGAAATACTATCTATTTGAGTGTTAAAACTAAAACTTAAATGGTATTCTTGAAGCAATAGCAAAGCCTAACTTAACCTTGAATAGTACTGATGTAATGTTTTAATCAGGTATAAATGCTCTTTAACTTTTTCCTACTTGCCTCTGCTTTAGAGATACAGTTCTACCTCATTGTGACTGAAATGGTCAATTCTGAGAGCTGCTCAGACCAAGTTAAATACGTGATAAAGAACACTCTAAGGAGAGAAGTGGCCATATTCAGACCAAATTATCAGAATGCATTTTATCCTCCATTGCATCTTTAAATTGAGTGCCATTAATAACTAGATTAGTAACCTCAAGAAGTGGGCTGCACTAGATGGGAATTCTGCTCCCAAGGTACTGCATGATTATGTTGTGAGATATTTGCAGAGAGGTTTATTTTGGGCTGGGTGAAATTAGCATCTTTGTTTACAAGAATACCATCTCACTGATCAAGTTAAAGTACATGCCTACTAACCAGCATTTCTTAGACTTTTATGTTGCCCTTAATTAGACTCTTCAAAGTTAATTAGGGGAACAAATGGTACTTTTTGTTCTTTTAAGTCTCCTTTAACAGCTTTGTCACACATAAAATGTTCCCCCATTTATAGGTAGTTTGGCTTCTGCTTTAAACCTACTGGTTAACTGCTCATTGGTTAACTCCTCCTTCATTCACAGAGTGAAAACCACACTATTTTTGGGGTGCCTCTGATCCCCCTCTTTTCTTTCTTCCAATTTTCAACCATTAATATGGTTCATTTTTGGGTACAAAATTATTCATTAATTTTTTTGTTGTTGTTCTTGTTTGGGAACAGCATTTTGCTCAAGGCTTAGAAACTGGCAAAACTCAATTTGTGAAACACTAGCACATGCAGGGAGACTAGGAAAGATTTTGCCTTAGAAATTGCACAGAAAAACTGAGTTTCCACACCCCTGCTCCTGGACTTGGGGTGGGGGTGGTGGTGGCGGTGGTGGTGTGGGATGTAACACTGTTTTCATTTGAATTAAAATAAAAATGATTGGCCTCATTTTGATACCTATTCTACTTTTGAATATTTTTCTTTGTTTTTGTTCAAAAAAGGGCTTATTGCATACAGAAAGCTGGCTCTCAAAGTAATAAGCTAATCCGTGGATGTGAGATTTTTCAGCCATGCTGTCTGTCTGTTTTGTGCCACTAATGGTAATATAAGACTATTAGAAGTGAACCGAGTAAATGAGAAATAGTCTTTGCATTAGAGCAGGAGTCTGTCACTCTTCTGGCAACCCTGCCGAGAGCTACACATCAAAGCCACCACACTGTGCTAATAGTGTCACTTATCCCACAGCCTTTACACTGTCCCATATGCAGTTACTATGCAGGGGGTGTGCACATGAGGGTGAGAGGGGAGTTGACAATGTGCTAGAAGAAACCGTAGGAGATAAACTGAATGTGATTTATCACCTCTAATCCTTGCAATGGAAAACATTTAGGAAGAGCAAATAATTGAGGTCTTTCAGAAATATGCTTTTATTGAAAAAAAAATCCTTGAATTAATTGGAAACCTAAAAATGAAGGATTAAAATATTTTTTAAAAAAGTCATGAGAAAATCTTTAATGTATTTAAATGATTGAAAGACAGAAATTATGCTTTAAAGCAATCTCCTTAAAACTATGTAGTTTTGATTATATGCCTGAAAGAATGCTTTTAAAAAAAAATCTTTCATTATTGTTTTTGTATATGGCAATCACAATCACAGATATCTACATAACTCAAGTTGCTGAAACAAAAATATTTCCATTAAACTGGAAGCAATCAGTGATGATATATCTATATTCTACTTATTACCATCTTCCTTACTGAGCTAATACTATTTTTGCTGTATTTGACTTTTTTAGTCGTTGTTGTTTGTATATTTAGTAATCACTGAATGGCACCAGATTGACAGGTTGGAAGGGTGAGAACCATGTAGACAGCATAGAGAAGTCGGGTATAGCTCTTCCAGCCACAGAAGGCAAAATGGACCTCTTATGCCCTTAGCTCCGCAAAAGGTGGCTGATACCTACTCCAGAATCTAACTGCAAGGTCTTGGCTAAATACAATGGCCTTATTTCTAGGTCATTCAATTCAATCATTTTCCTAGGAACTGAGCTGGTTACAAATTCTTCTGGAG
The DNA here is from genome assembly GCF_002776525.5 of Piliocolobus tephrosceles. NCBI lineage: Eukaryota > Metazoa > Chordata > Mammalia > Primates > Cercopithecidae > Piliocolobus > Piliocolobus tephrosceles. The sequence goes on along the minus strand of NC_045437.1, from coordinate 86,814,430 downwards.
TCTTTAAAACTGTCCAAAGTGTTTGGGAAAAATGTGAAGGAGAAATTCAAATGGCTGAGTTGAAGCATACCATTATGTTTCAAACATGCGGAGAGTTAAAGTAAAAGATTTTTCAATAATATTTCTGTGACTCAGGAGAATAAAAAATAAGTATTTCAGAAAAGAAAATCACCAATGAATAGAAAAAGATGATTGCAAAGAAATGGACAAACCGCCTTCATTCCTTCAAATTACCCCAACACCTCTTTAGCAGAGTTTTGGGAATAATACCAGTTTTCCTCTCATTTGGAGGTCAAATCTGACGATTGCAACTCATTGGGATGGAATTTTTAAGCAACAAAGGAAGAAATCACATCAGGGGTGTCCTAAAGTTTCCACATTTTAAATCTGGGGGACTTTTTGAGTCCATGTTTTGCTTCCTGTTTAATCTTACAATCTTAACATGTAGAATGGTTCTATTTGCAGACTATATAGGGGCTTTACTTCACAAAGATGCATCAAGTGAAGATCTCTTAACAAAGACAAGGAAAGAGAAGTTTTAAACAGCAGAAAAAGGAAAAGATTAAACACTTTTGGGGCCTTTCAATCTACACAGGGAAACCTGTGGTCTGACACTGTGCTTCTGCTTCCATATGGGAAAATATAAAAATGAAGTGAATTTTGTCAACTACAGAAAACCTGTTCCTCTCGTCATAGTCTCATCTCAGTTAACAGCATCATAGCCTACCAAAGCTTGAAACATCATCATACCTTCCTTTGTCCTAACCTTCTCTTCCTTACCCAGTCTACATCCAAGTCCTACTGATTCCTTCTCTTAAGTATCTCTTCATTTTACGTCTCAGTCCTCACTGCCACTGCTTTGTTTTTGGGGTGACTGTACATTTGAAACCTTATTCTTCTTCATGCTCCTCATCCAGTCTCGTAAGTTATAGAACATGCATGTGTCTGCTCTTAGTGCTTGATGGCAGAGGGCTTCTGCTTCATGATTTTTTTCTGGGAGCAACTACCTATTCGTTAGTCTCCTCAGTGCCAGTTCATACTGTCAGCTGTCCTCTCTGAAATTATAAGGCTGGTGCTGGAGTGTACCGTGCTACTATTGCATCATCTCTAATGGCTTCTGGGAGAGCAACATTCATCATGATCAGTGCTTCCCCAATCTTTTCCTCTACAAACCTTGCCACCTTCATCTCTTCTCATCTCCCACATGCCCCCTACGCTTCAGTGACGAGGAGCTTCTCACTATTCTCTGAATATGCCACTCTTTCAAACTCTGTTTTCCCAGATGCTGTTACTTTTCCTGGAGTGCCCTTCCCTCCTTTCTCTGCACAGTAAACTCCCACTTATGCTGTAAGACCCAGCTCAAATGCCATCTTTTCTCTGAAAACTCTCCCACTCCTGTGAAGAAAAGCTATACTCTCCTATTCAGAGATGCACTGGCCTTTTGTGGACACCCGTATTTGATAGCTGTAGTTAGTGCCATCCCCAGACCTGGCTGGGAAGGGCCTTGATTTAAAGGTCTCTGGCCCTTCTCTAGCTGGAGAGAGGATCTTGGGGTCCAAGGGGTGTGCTACCCAAAGTCCTAGCCTCTCTCTTTTTAAATCATGCTCTGAATACCTGGGATTATAAAACTCTCTACCCAAACAGTAACAGTCCCCTTGGAGATACTGCCTGGAATCCTTTTCCTGGGTCTTTGCTTCTGAGAGTTGTCCATGTATTTGGTGCAAGCACCACTAGGTCTGAAGGATGAAGGGAATGTGTATTGTGGCTGGAGATTAAACTTGTTGCCTAGGGTGTCCTCACGCATGCGTCCAAGGGCTTTCATGGTAAAAGGCAGAATTGGGGATGGGGTAGTGAAAGAATTAAGGAGCACTACCGGCCTGGGCCTGGAGGGCAGTTTCTTTGATGATATTATTTTCCAGCCTTGATCACTAAAGAATCTAGGAATTCTAAACTTGAACATGGTAGGTCATATTGTTAAGAAGGTATATTTGTCAGGGCAGCAAAATAAAACATATTTTACTCAACTGTTTGTTAGCTTAATTCATAACTTTTAAATATTTAGGCATCTGGTATGTGGGCCTTTATTCATACTCATTCTCAGGTCTAGCAAATATTAGGAATGGGCCTGCTTGTAGCATAATTATTTCTTCACATCCTTATCTCTCTGACTGGCCTGAGAATTCTGGGAGGGCTGGGACTGCTTTTTTGTCCTTCTTAATCTTTTTATCGAATAGTTACCATCTTGCTTGGCAAAGACTAATCTTTTAAAATATATTTGTTGACACAAAGAATTATATTCATAATATTTAGTTTATAAAAGCAAGAATGTGTATGACACACTTCAAAGAACAATGTTGAGACTGGTTAAAGGGAAAAAACTCTGTGATAACTTCATAAAATGATGAGGAGTTCAGCTGTTCTGTACACACTATCTTACTTAATCCTCAGAACAACACACTGAAGAATGTACTATTACCCCTATTTTATGGATAAGAGAATAAAAATTCAGTAAATTTCAATAACTTGCCTAAGTCCACAAAATATGTAATTACCAGAGCCAAAATTTGAACCCAGGTGTAAAGCCTATGCTCTTCTGATCAGAGTTGCAGTAAAAAAGATTATTAGCATGAATTTGCCTTGGAAATTGTCACCCATCGAGACTTGAGACTTTTGGTGCCATTGAAACAAATATCGAGCCCACATTGATGCAATATTATTCTTTCAGAAAACAATAATTTGCATGTGTTCTATATATAGAACACCAGGTAAGGCACTATGAAGAACTATAAAAGAAATATATGCATATATACATAGATGTACACTTATGCATATATATGTGTGTGTGTGTCCATTTCTCAATTGTTTGACTATTAATTGGAACTTTTAACTAAGAGTTCTATTTTTATAAGGAAAAGGAAGATCATGATAAAACCAAATTGTAACAGCACATAGTTTTTAGAGCATATTCTGGTATTGAAAATCAGTCAACTCAACTTCTTATCCCTACTACACATATATAGTTTCACTACTGAATGAGAATAATTTCATATGCTCTATGGTAATCTTGGGTACCATGATATTCTTAATCATCAAAATCTGAATCATATTGACTAAAACTTACAGGGGTAGGAAAATATATTCGTAAATGCATTTGAGGAAAAGTGTTATAAGAAAATGAAAAGTTTTATATTTTCTTCAATCTTACCCTAATTGGGGTCTTTATTTCTTTTCTAGCTTTGAAATGTCTAAAAGTAAAGCATTTCTCTCAAATCTATTGACCAAATTTCTTAAAAGTCATTATTACAATTCTCATTGCACAGAGCTGCATACACATCATGAGATGAAGGTATAAGAATACATTTTTCAATAGCTTTGATCCCTATGTGTGGCTACTGACATTTATAATAATTTACTATTAATAAATCTTTTCTCAAAAATATATTTTGCAATTTTATACTTCTAAGACTGATTATTCATGTATGCACCTATAACTTGGGGGATGACAGGAGCAAGTTTTCAGTGTTCACGACACATCTTCTCCTTGGGCAGAATAGTAAGCTATTTATATCTTGGGATATCCAATATCACAATTAGATTGACTCACTCTTTGAACTTCTCTCCTTGTTTACCCTCACCATTTTAACTCCTGCACCCCACACTGAATGTTATCTGAAATTCCACTTCTGGAATGTAATTTATCTAGCTTGGGTCCTATTAAAATGGAAATATAATCAAAAGTGAAAAGAATGAGTGAATAAGAAAATGAATGAAAAGATAAAATTGCTATTGAGTGAGATTTTTTTCCTGACAATTTTCCTTGATGGTGAGGACAAAGGCCTAGGTCCAATATGATTGAAGAGATTAAGAGGGAGAAAATTCTAGGAAACCTGGATCCACAGAAAGAGTAGTTTAAGAATTATTTAAGAAACACCTGGCCAATTATTCACTTTTTCAAAAACCTTGACCTGAGTGACCATTTCTATTTCGTCTATGGTTATAGATTGAACATTACTTCTGGCAAACACAAGCCATTTGTTATAGAAGGAAATAGTGGTCTCTGGACAAAGAACTTTCAAGTGTCAACCCCTTAGTTGAGGATACTTACCCTGCTCTGCTAAATCAAGTATCTCCATGTCTAATTGTTATCCTTCATTCACTGGAGAATACAAAGTCCTTTGATGTTTATTGGGTCCAGGAGAAAAAATGTTGAAAGAAAAAAATACAAAATTGAGAAGCCCTTGTAGCACCACCTTCTTGAATTTTCTTCTCAATTTCCTCTTACTCCCTTTTCCCCATGTTTATTTTATTTTATTTTTTATTTTACTGTAACTTCTGGGATATATGTGCATGTTTCTTTTAGTATGGGTTTTTAAGGGAGTTTTTCTCTCTCTAAAGGAATACAAATAAAAGTACACAGCGTTTGGTCCTAAATTCATTTAATAGATACATTTTCTCATTCAATGGCTCATTGTACAATGTGACAATGAATACGTTATAGCTCGGGCCACTACGACAAAATATTATAGACAAAGTGGCTTAAACAACAGACATTTATTTCTCGTAGTTCTGGAGGCTGGAAAGTCCAAGATGGAGGTGTTGGCAGATTTGGTTCTGAGTGAGGGCTCTCTTTTTGCTTGCATACAGATGCCTTCTCATTGTATCCTCACACGGCAAAAAGAGGAATTTCTGATGTCTCTTCGTTTTCTTATAAGGGCATTAATACCATCATGGGGGTCCATGCTCATGACCTCATCTAAACCTAATTACCTTCAAAAAGGTCCATTTCCTAATACTGCTTTTGCTATTATTAATAGGACTTCTTTCTCAAGTGTTGAACCACATAGACTTCTGCTTTTCTAGTTCTAGTCTCATAATTCACTGGGTACTGTACTACAGATACTGTTTTTAGTTCACCTTCCAAGCTCTCTTTATTTCTTCTTCGTAAAATCTCTCCCCATTTTTCTCTTACTTTCCTACTTACTCTTACATTAAATCTGTTTTCTGTGAGGAACAATTATCAGTCTTAACCAGCATTCTGTTTAATACAGTGTCACGAAGGAAAAATCAATTATTGATATAGATTTATTATCTAAGAATCTATTTTCAATCTTTTTTGAATCCTGTTAAAGTTCAATGACAGCATTTTAAAACTTAACTAGGTCTTAAAAATCATCAATCAATTAAACGTATGCTCATGATACAGATGACACTAAGATCCAGAGAAGTGAAATAACTTTCCAATGGTCATATACCAGAACTAGAACACAGTTCTCCACAGCAGTATTCTTTGTCTAGTCATTATTGCAGTGTTTTATTTCTCCAAATTTTTTTTTCTCCTTCCAAATTTGGCTGTTACTTCCATTGGGAAGCATTGAATTAACTCTGAGGTTTAGGCACAGTTCTGCCTGGGTAGATCAGGTTGGACTACACTAGTGATGAAAATTAGCACATGTGTGTGTGTTGGGCTTAAAACAAATGAAGACTAATGGAAATCATCCAGTACACCTAAAAGCAATTTAACATCCACTTCTCTTTGCTTTGGTTTGAAAGTAATCTATATATGTGGGAAGTTCTGAGTGAATCTAAAAAAGGCAGGTGCTTACATTCTCTGAAGCTACAATTAAAAACAATCTTGTTTCTCATGGGCTTGGGGTATAAGATACACATACCATACACACATTTCTATTTGGGTATAAAAATTGTAAGTGTGTGTGTGTCTGCATGTGTGTGTATTTAAGGTGTCATGGACTATGTTTGAATCAACTTGACTCAAACCGTATGGGATTTAGTAGAAATTAAAGGTGGAAGAGATATGTAGCTCATGCAAATTCACTTAAAAATTAAATTTGGATGGGTCAATTATCTAAATAAGAATCAACTACATTGTTTAGGTGTACATTTCAGTCCCATCTCCTTCTTACCCTGAAACCAAAATTAGAACCTCATTTTTGAATTAAGACTCTGAAAAGATTAGCTTTTTGTAATGATTGGGGTAGAAACTTTGAAGCAGAGATCTAAAAGGCATGTGTTTCAGAATTAAATGCTCAGGAAATTTCCATGTAGCAATTATTCAGAACCTGATAGATTTGGTGGCTATTGCAGAATGCTCAAGCATACAGATAACTCTCTAATGGTAAGAGATGAATATAAAAGCTATTCAATTTTTAAATATTTTTCTCACATTTATCTTTGAGCTCATTCTCTCCCATCTCCCTCTTGCTCACTGCACTCCAGATAAATTGACCTTTTTACTGCAGCATGTCTGTTCCCTTGCCTGGAATGCTATTCCTCCAGAAGGTCACATGGCTTATAGTCTCACATTAAGCACCTGCTCAGGAATCACACACTCAAAAAAGCTTTTGTTGACCATAGTCTCAAAAGTAGCACCCAGCACTCTTAATTCCTTCTCCCTGCTTTATGTATTCTCATAGTATTTATCACTAACAATTTTTAATATGTTTGTTTGGTCATTTGTTTTTGTCTGTTGTTCCAGTAGACCGTAAGTTTCATGAGAATGGGGACTTTGTTTTGTTCCCTTCTTATCCCTGGGACCCAGAAAAGTGGCTGTTCTAAGAACTAAAAAAGAAAACCCATTTTTAAATGCAGGAATTATTTCCTGAATGAATATTATCTATTTCCCCTTCATAGGGTACCCGCCACATGTGGGGGACATGTGCCTCTAAAGGAGTCCTGGTTAGAAGCTGCAATATCTTTCTTTTTCTAAAACTTCTTTTTCTTTCAAAGAAGTTGAATCTAAAGAATTTTGTAACTTTGGATTCAGTTTTTTACTATCAAATTAAAGCTAAAAATGCTGCCAGGAAGGAGGGAAAGCCAGATTGGAGGGGGAGGAGGCGAGAGGTAGAAGAAGGGAAGCAGAGAGTTGGGGGAGGAGATGGCTGAAAGATCCAGGAAACCTGAGGAGAGGCAACAAAAACCAATTAAAGTTAATGAACTACAGCTAAGCTTTTTATTTTAGTTTTTCCCCCCTCACAGTATACCAGCCTTAACTTGGAATTATTTTTCTTGGAGAGACACTTTCAAAAAAGTAGACTATTTCCTCCCTACCCCCATGCTCAGAAAAATAATATAACACTTTAATCAACAAAAGCATGAGGGTATGTTTTGTGCAGCTATCTAGTGGATTTGTCACTTGGCCTTCAGCCTTGGTTCTACCACCTACTAAATTTTGGCAAAATCCCAGAATGTCACAAATCCTGTTCTCCTCTATCTTCACATAAGCTGAAAGTCGGCCCTACTGAGTAGTTATCTGGAGGCAGGAGGCGGAGGTCCAATTGTAGTATCTAATATTAGAAATAGAGACGCCTCCAATGGTTTTTGGCAGACTGAGCCTACAAAGAGTGGCTCTGGCTCTCCTACTCAAACGTCTTAAATAGTTTATATATCTGTTTGATTAATTTGGCTGGAAACATGATTGCAGTTAATGTATTAGGTATAAAAGTTTAGAGGAAGATTCTTATGTCAATGATACCCATTTTCTAGAATAACTTATTCTATCAAGCCAGCTATATTTAAATGATGAATCTTACTGATAATAAAAACCTACCTTATATTTATTATTTTTTATTATCCACAGAACCCCCCTCCCAAATTTGAATATGAATGAAATGTACTTCACTAACGTTTTCTATTCATTCAACATTTTGGCAAAGTATCACATTCAAATTTATGATTCCATTCTATAATGCAAAAGTGGTATACACTCATCTAAATTATTTCAAGATATTCTAAAATCTGAGCTTTTGACACTCAGGTTTCCCACTTGAAATATAGTTTCAAATGCTCTGCTTTCGAATAATACTTCCTCAACCTTTTGCCTTCACCTCAGCCTTGAAATCATAGAATTTTTGCTATGTTCTCAGCTTCCCATTTAATTCCATTCATTTCTTTTTTGACTTTTAAATGATATATAATAGTTGTGTTTTCTCAAAGAGTTTAAAAATTATGAAGGTAATAGTGGCCTTAACTAAAAATTTGGTTGAATGCTGGCTTTTCTATCTACCCAATCTCTTCTCTATGTTTGACAGATGCATCAGAATCTCAGGGTGCTCACTATTGCTTTGTTGGGAAAATCTAATGCTTAGAAAGTTGGTGAAAAACACATATACCGTAACTTCTACTCATCGATCTTGGCTCACTTGGTGATTCATTAATTAATTCATTTATACATGTACTCAATAATCATCTGTTAAAATTCTACCACATATAGAGGCTATCACAGCTCAAGGCCCTAGAGCATCACAAAATTAGACTATTCTGGTACACATTACCTCCTTTTCTGAGTGGGAAAGAGAAGAAAAACTACATTTGTAAATATAAATATTCCCACTTCTACTTATCCTGACACAATATAATTTTAAATTCTATTCTGTTTCTGGTCACTCTCCTCCAGAAAAGCCTTTGTATGTCAATGTCCCACTTAAAATGTACATCCAAATATGAGTGGGCTTTTTTCACATTTAAAGAAGAGTAAAACTGTTACCTCCCACATTTGAACACATGCTTTCTCTTAATATAAAAAATATAAAATGGGCTTTTTTCTTTCATATATTTCAGTGTTGGTCATCATTTACTTTTTATATGATCTGAAAACTTTCAATTTTGAAATCAAAATAAAGTACAATTAGGTCAGAAATTCTCCATGCTGCTTTTGTATAGTGTGTGTGTGTGTGTGTGTGTGTGTGTGTGCATTGTGCGTATATGTTTGTGTGTGTGTGAGAGAAAGATTAACACAACCCTCAATTTTGTTTTTAAGATTTTTCCATATTATAGTTCATCTTGTCAAATGATCATTCTTCCTATCTATATAGAGTGTGCTTATAACTAATGTAAATAAGATGAACATTCCACTTACTAACAATAAAAAATATAAACAGATAATTTATAAAATAGTGAAAGTAACGTCCAATACACATATACAAATTTAGTCCTCAATTACAATAAAAATGTAAAGTGAAAGCTTAGTAAAATATAATTTTTTACTCACCAAATTGCCAAAGGTTGATTACTTTATTTTCAAATGTTGATTCAATACTCATGGTAAGGAAGCTAAATGCATTTATTTATTACTTGTTTAGGTATAAGTATAGTCATTACAATCTTTTCAGAAGCCATTGGAAAATATAGAGGAAGAGGTGATCATTAATAACATTCCTTGGGTCATATTCTAAGAATACAAATGAGAAATAGAATTAATAATTTATGCAAAAAACAGTTTAGCACTATTTATGACAATAAAATTTCAAAGTAGTTTGACATCCAACAGTAAGAAAATGGATAAATGAGTCATACATACCACCAATGAAACATTGCAGTTATTTACTGCCATTTAAAAATATTTAATGACATGAAAGACCCTTTCATTATAATCTTAAGAGAAGACAATAAAATATTGAATTATATTTAAACTGTAACTTTCATGAATTCAAGGGTATTTGCCTGTTTTATTTATAGCTGACTGTCCCCTGTACCTAGAATATTGCCAGGCGCTAGCAGGCATGCTGTGCATGTATGCATATAAGAAGTAATGAATGGATATGCAGAATGTTTTCACTTAAAAATACACACACACACACACACACACACACAACATAAGAAGAAATATCATGAAAATATCAGCAAAGTCCATCTCAGTGTTGGCCATTATAACAGATTTTACTTTTTATATCTTCAGCAGTTTCCAAATTTTTTATATTTTATAATTGGAGAAAATTTACTGAACCAATAGCCTCGTTCACTTCAACGAATAATTCCAACTTGTGGACATATTTTTTATTTTTGTGCTTCTGTAGTTAAATTCTGAAGGCATCCCTGATAAATTTGGCATATTTGCCTTTCAATTGTATACTTTCTGAGTAGGATAGAATCCTTTATAGTACTAGATCTTTCCCTACAGTTTGAACAAGCTTTAGAACAATGATCTAAATGATTTTAAACCTACCTTCTGCCAACTGTGTTAGAATGTGGGAATCAGCCCATACCCTTCTACCTTGTTCATGATGATTTGTAAAATGTTGTTAATAGGTTTTTGGTAGCAAAATACACATGTATAGATTTCATCCTGACTTCTATGTCTAGTTAGGAAGCTTCTCAGAAAAAAATTAAGAAGTTTAGTTTGGCTTAGTTTGATCTTCGTGATCCTTGCAGTAATTGTGTCTCTCTCTTTTAATTTTTATGGGCCAAATGTTTGAAGATTGTAACCAGTTTCAGAATTTTGTTTGTATGTTTTGAAGACGAGTAAAACATCTGCTTGTCTCCTGAGTAGCACCTAGGTACCTCTCCTTGATGCTGTAGTCTAAGAGAATTCACCAAGGATCGGCTTACTTTCGCATTTGCATTGTTGAGTAAATTGCTTTTCACAGATAACCTTAGAGATGCCTTTCAGTTTGCCTGGATGTTGTTCACTAGGTTTAAATACTTAAATACATTTTAAATGATAAAATGTTTTCTGACTATGCTTTGGCATTTTAAATTTTCTAATTCAATGCTTATTTTGCATTTACCTGTAGGAGTTCATTCTAAGGATTATGGAGATAAACCATGGAAAGGGGTAAGACTCCTTTGTTCTTACCTTCCTATGAAAACTGATAATAACACCATTACCTCTTGAGATTATTCTTTAACCTCTCTGCAGCTGAATTTTCTGTGCCATCTTTTACATTTCCACCATATTGGAGGGATATGTTTTCTCTTAACTTTCTATTTTGAAACAATTTCAGAATGACAGAAATGTTGACAAAAAATAGCACAAGTAATTAAACTTCATCTAGACTCCCTAAATGGTAATGCCATCCCATCCCCTTTTGTTAAACTGTTCGAGAGTATTGCCTCTTTACATCTAAATGTTTCTGTGTGTATTTTCCTAAAAAATTAAGAATGTTCTTTTATACAGCCAGAGCATAATTACACAAATCAGGAAATTGGCTTTTATACAAAACTATACTCTGTTATAATTGTGTGTGTGTGTGTGTGTGTATATATATATATAGTAAATAGTAGTACAAAAAATTTACTCAAGTGTTGCCAGTTATTCTAATAATGCTTTTTAAAGAAAAATATATATTTGTTCTGGTCCAGGATCACATGTTGTATTTAGTTGTCATATATTTTGAGTCTTTCTTATTCTGAAATAATTCTTAGTATTTCTTTCTTTTTCATGACCTTGATATTTTTGAAGAGTATAGACCAGTTATTTTGTAACATGTCCCTCAGTCTTTTTCTTTGTCTGGTATTACTTCATGATTAGATTCAGATTGTGCATTTTTAGCAGGAATACCATGAAGTGATGTTGTGTCATTCTCAGGAGGCTCTTGATGTCCATTTGTCCCGTTAATGGTGAATTAACTTTGATCGTTTGGTTAAGGTGGTATCTGCCAGTTTTCTCCCATAGTTACTATTTTCACTCCATAATTAATAAGTATCTTGTGGGGAGATACTTTGAGACTTTGTAAATATCTTTTTTCATCAAATATTCACCCTCTTGTTTTAGCATCTATTGATCATTTGTGCTTGAGTCAAACATTACAATAATTATTTCCACTTGGTGAATTTCTAATTTCAAATTTTTTTACATTCATTAGTTGGCATTTTTTTCTATAGAGGTGAGCTTTTCAATTCCCCATTAGAATGGCCTTGTGGATTCTTATATTCATTTAATTAAATTAAACGATTACTATTGTATTATTATTTATCACAATGCACAATTTGTCCCAGATTTGGTCAATGGGAGCTCCATTCAAAATTATTTTTTGTGTATCTTAACATGTCCTCATTTTGTGGGGGAAGGGGATGAAGGAAGTGATTTCTTTCTTTCTGGACTTAAAGATGTTCCAAGAGCATCTTGTATTTTCCCAGACCCAACCTTGGCATAAGCCAATATTCTAAGAAGTCCTGTTTTTTTCTAGTATAAAATAATGTTTAGAAACCAAGGTAAGAATGGTAGGTGTGGTTATTGTTACTGAAGTATCATTGTTTCCAGGCTGTTTCAGACACATATACACACCTGTACACACACACACACACACACACACACACACACACACTGCTGTATCTATTTCATTAACTATCTACTTATCTGTCCATCCTTCCATGAGTTCTTATGGATACCTTCAGTCAGAGTTCCTTCCGGTCCTCCTTCTTTCCATAATTGTAATTCTGTTCTCTGACAGTGACAAATATGCCTGGCTATCTCTATTTTGATATGTCAGAGACGGCCTGCTTTACTACTTAGAAACCCTTGACAAAGGTTTGAAGTTACGAATTAAATTACTGAGAATAGGGTAAGACAAAGAGGTAGCAATATATTGGAGACAATTATGGAGAATAGTGAGTTTCCTACACATTTTCCCATCTACTTTCAATCTATTGCCCTCTACCTTCTTTTACCACCGGGAGTTTTAAGCTTCTACATTGTTGGATTATTTTAAAGATTATCTTCAGACAGTGGTCTTCCTTTTTCCACTGAGAGTCTCTGTCTATTGAATAGCTGGCGTGAGTCTTTGACTGTATTCTGTATGTGGTAAGGTCAGTAGCCATGCACCAAGGGTGGGCCAGTGGAAGCAGTCCAGCCCAGTCACAGGTTATCCAGGGATCTACGTCTGTAAGGAATTTAAAAACAATAATAAAACCAAATAAAATCACTCTGATTCATGTTATAACCACGCTTCAGCAATATTCAACCTTTTAGTGAGAAAATACTCTTTCCTGATGGGGTAGAATTCTTCAATCTTGTCCCACTGGTACACCCTTTGAGGTCAGTCAAAATAATTTCATGGACACTACATGAAAATACAGCTAGACTGTGCCACTGTCACTATGTTCTCCTATGTGTTTTCAAAATAATGTTTTATATTTACTTAAACTTCCTAATGGAGAATCATTTTATAGTTATCATCTCTTGTTGTCAGGTTTAAGGCGCTGAATAAATTGCTACAATTATTGTCCAAATGTAAATGATGAACACACCTTTTAAAAGAAAAAGACATTCTCATTATGCATTTGGATGTACATCCTTGAACCCTAGTTGGAGAAGAGATGATTTAAGGAACACATGTTTAATTTCTAAAAGTAGTTTGTTCAATTGTGAATGATCGCTTCAAAAGAGTTTCTTTATAACTGGTAAAGTATTTGTTTTTAAGCTTACCATCAAAATGAGGGATAATATAAAAAAAAAAAATTCTCATGGGCTTTTCTAATTCTCAAGGATCCAGTCTCAGATACTAATTTGAGAGATCCCGGGCCAGATTTTTTAATTGTCCTCCTGTGTCATTCAAAGAAACATCTCACATACATTTTTTTTCCCAAAACGCTATTGCATCTGAGAACATCTGCAACAGTCTGAAAAAAACACGTTTTAAAAAAACATTTTGCTTTAATCTTTCTATAGATATCGGATATTCTCACAGATTCTGTGATGTGTGATATATTAGTTTTACTGAAGAAACACCGTTCATCCCTATGTCTTGAGTGGCGTCCATGTGAATTGAAAATGTATCAACTTTGTGAATATCCTTAAGTTCTTCTTTCAAAATTGTGAAGAGTATCTAGAATGAGATTGGGTCATGATAGAAACCATTTTATAGATCAAGTGACTGTGATCACTAAAATTTTGGAAGAGATATACTTAAGTAATGTAAGAAGCAGGTCCAAGTTATGTACTCCCTAACACTTTAGAAAAAGACTCTGTGAACAGTATCTAGAATTGTCTAACAGGTAGGAGATAAAAAATTCCAGATAGAAGAGTAATTTCTTCCTATACTGTCAATTGGAGAAGTAATATTTAAAATTAATTGACTGAATTACCACAAATTTAAGTTTTTCTTTATGCTTTTATGAAAATAGAATTGGCTGAGACCATGTGGGGCCCTTAACTGCTTTTTGCGTGGGAGGAAAAATGAATGATTGTTCTATTTATTGGTAGAAACTTATTAACTCTGAAATTTCTAGTTTTAGCATGTATTTAATTTGCTTTTGACCTATCACTGTTTAGAGATGGAGCTTAAACTGAATATCTGTTTAAAATGGAGGTGTGCAATCTGAATTCCTTGTAAGTTTTTTTTAGCATATTTAAATTATACTTAATTTAAAATGTTTAAAGAATTTACAACATTGTTTGGATGCCAATGGGTGTCCTTCAACAAATTCACATTAAAACAAAACTGCATTTTATTAAAAATATTAAGCACTTTGGAACCTCTACTAATTCTGATCAACTGTTTCTTAATTTAGTCACAGCATAGCTGTTTTACTGCCTGAAGATCAGATTCCAATCTAATTCCTTCATCAACTACCTTTGTGAGGTTAAGAATTTACTTAATGTCTCTCAAACTCAACTTAATCTTGTAAGATAAAAATACGAGTTCCTCCTCAGTCCGTCTTACAGTATTATGGAAAGATCAAATGAGACTAATGCATTTGAAAGTGTTTTGTAATTTACATAACACTATATAAATTTAAGTATTATTTTTATTTTTGATCTACAGAATATTTTAGGAACCTATCTGTATTTGAATTAAGTACATCCTAAAAATGATTACTTCAAGCAATGTTTCTTAATGTTGAATGTGCATAAACCCACCTGGAGGTCTTGTTAAAACAGAGTGGTGGGTCTATTCTGATCTGGGATGGGGGCCTGTGAATTTGTCTTCCCAACAGGTTTCCAGGAGATGCTGCAATTGCTGGTCCAGGAAACGTGCTTTAAGAACTGCTGACCTAGAATGTGGGGGTGCATTTTCTCACAAGTAACAAATACCTAGCTAACAATACCACTGAAAATATTGAAAATAAACTACATTTACCTCATTAAGTTCTTTCATTATGCTTCTTTCAAGCTTTATCTCCATTTCCAGTAAAATAATAGCCCCATTGAATCAGACTAAAAGTATTAATATTTTATGTTAATCTTCAGCATATTTTGTGCTATAGTTTCCTAGCTCTGATCATGAGATCATTTTCAGTTGAGCAGAGTCCATGACTGAGAGTATTTGTCCCAGTAGTTACTGCCATCCAAACATGGTGAGTCTGTAGATAGTACTTTAATTCCTCTGTGTGTCTTTTTTTAATTAAAAAGGAAAATTATAAACACCCAGACTTTTTCAAAAATTCAAATATTCTCCAAAAGCGGTGATTTAAACCAGGAGAAAGGACAACGGCAGACCTCTGTTACTTAGTTTCCCACCCATGTACGAGGAGCACATATGTTGTGAATTAAGTTATTTTCAGAATATTTCACTTTATCACACTTCAGGAGGCCATATATATTTTAATAAATCTCTAGACAAACTATGGTAAATCTCTCTGAAAATAAACTTACCACAGTAGTAGAAATTATAAATAAAAAAGTTTTTGATGACAAAAGAAAATGATGTATACCTGAGGCTACACCAGGTGGAATAGGAACACCTAGAAGGGATCTATTTAGACTGTGTAAGATTCATTGACCTTAAAATTAAATTAAATATGTGTATTTTTCATAAAATGACCCTGCATGTACTGAGAACAAAATAACTTGGATAGTAACTCTTGTTTAAGTTTTCTATTTAAAAACCAGATTCTAAGATCAAGGCTTTAGGGAAGTTGGCTGAATTAGATGATTTCTTTTTTCCTTTTTATATGTATTGTTTTACCAGGGACAGATTCTTTCTTAAATTAGACTAGTTCTTTTCATACAGTGTCTTCAGGAAGTAGAGTTGGACCAAATGGTAAGAAATACCATCCAGAGAGTTTATACATGTTGAAATGCATGGCTAAAAGAAAAATATATTTTGGCTATTTTTATGATTCTGTAGCAAAACACACCTTCCGGTTCTCTACCCTTAGCATGAATCATCAAAGGGAGGTGAAACAAGTAATGGTCTAAAATTTTATAAATATTCACAGTGTTATGTGATTGACTCTTAAAGAAGGTTACGGCAAGGTTGTCTGGCTTTTCCAGAGCACATGGACACTCCACAGACGTTATGTAAAACATCTGGAACATAAAAAGCACATTTTTAAAACAAAGATTGAATGAATTTTAAGTGAATCTGATTTCATTTCAGGAATTATATTTTCTAGATAAGATGCCTAGGTTATTGTAATTTGGCCAATACAGAAACCCAGCTTTATTTTTAAGAAATCTCAGGCTGCAAAGATTCATCTACTAATTCATCTTTGGTAAATTGTTTTTGAGAATTCTGGTAATTCATCTTTGGTAAGTCATTTGTTAAAGTATATCAATGAAGTATTATAACTATCCTACTTTAATCTAGATGTGAAGTCACCACACAAACAAAACATTATGATTTTAATTGCAAGATAATAAAATTTATCCTTCAAATAAGATCCAGCATACACACACAATGTATGACATAGATACTTCGTTATAATAGATCGAAACCAGTAGCATCCCTAGATTTCTCCTATTGATAAAACTACCCCTTATTCCAGGGTCCTCAACTTATGAAAGTCTGCAGTTGAGTGCCAAGAAATATGTTGAAACTCAGGAGAATAAGTCATATTTAGAATGCCAAACAGAATTACACAAAAGGTACAAACCAAAGAGTCCCTGCAGAGTTACAGAGGAGGAGAATCTGGCCTGTGGCTCAGATTAGGAAGCAAAAAAATGAAACAGAAAAACAAATATCATCTGCTGTGTGATAATGAATAAAGAAGTTAGGTAATGGCAGCAGAAGACTGTCTTTGTTATTTTAACATAGACATTGGTTCCAAGATGTCCAATCTGGTATTAAATATTTTTCAAAATCAGGTATTTATTTGGTAGGACTTGTGACTCCATGTTAACTTGTGGCAGGATCTACAAGACATCATCAGTCTTTCCTGGTGATTCTTGTTTGAATGGAAAATTCTGATGCCAAATTGAGTTTATGTTCTGTCATTTAATTTCTTCACATGGTTTTTGTAGAACATTTCTAGTATCTCCATGCATTAACCTGGTGCTTAAATATCATTTTTCCCCTACAAAGAGATGGCTGCTTTCTATATGTGTGATTAGATATTATATCTTGTATCATTTGAAATCTCACAGTTTGAGCATATGTCTGCTATTCCTCTTCTTGGAGTCTCTTTCTTTTCCAAGTAATTTCTTTTTTAGTTTGGATTACATGTACTATTGCCTGGTTGACAAACTGAATGATTCAGAAAGACATCTTTCTTGATTACTACATAACGATGGATCAAGATAAATGATTCACACATTTGTTTTCTGCAATTGATGATAAATGTCAAAGACATGTTTTTTTTGCTTGCCTCTCTCTGCAATAATAATGATGGCCATCAACTGTTTGAGAATTAACTTTCAAGGCAGTATCTTTGGGGAATCACAGTTACCATTTATTGAAGGACTATTCACTAAGGCATAACCATATTGCTTTAGGGCCTTAAGTTCAATGACTTGATTGGTAAAATTTTGGTTTAACTTCTTCATGGTTATATACATTTATAATTTAGTAGATGCTTGGGAAAAAATGAAGAAAATTCAAAAATCAGTATTTAATGACCCCCCACTCTCAGTAGTCTCAAATTTTGCCACTTGGACCATTAATATTCTAAACATCAATTCCATCAAATGTAAATGGACTTCATTATGTCTATTCTGAACTGACTCTGTAATTTCCATTTCTGTCTATTTTTCTGTCTGTACTAAATTGGGTTGATATATGCACCTCTGTTCTCACTCGCATTTAAATTAAATTCCCTCATTGCAAAATTTAAAATTAGGCCTGTCCTGTTTTTGATTTTAAATGTCAGGTTCTCGGGAAGACACTAGCCTAATGGGCCTGTTGATAATCACTCAATCAATCAATACAAGTCTCCCTTTGTTTTATTGTGTCAGTTTAATTCAGACTATTAGACTTCTCTCCTTCTTTGAAGTTCCTTAGCCCTTCCAGGGTGTTCAGTATTGATCTGTGCTTTGTTCACCTTCTTCTTGTGACATTTGAGAGGGACCAGAAAGTCACAATTAGATTGTAATCCCTCAACTGTGGTAAGAATGGATTAGGTGTTAGTCAATTACTGCTCTTCTAACATTGATTCTCAGAGGGTGGGGCTCATCTTGTGAGGTTTTCTCAGATACTGCCAATCATTGTCAGGAGCTTTTAAATAGAAACACTTTTCAACACTTCAGAAGCTCCTGAAAAAGACTTGTACATTTTTCTTTTGTTGTCTCTTTAGCTTTCTCACTGCTAATGACTACTGCCAAGATGTATAAATGGAATGGTTCAGCTAAGAAAGGAATCTATCAGAGGTTTGAAAAGTCTCCTGCTCTACTACAATTTTTCTCTCATTTTGTGATTGGGTTGGGACAGGAAGTACAAGATAGGGAAACAGAGGATTTCTTTACGCTAATATATTTGAACCACCAGAGAGCAGCTGATTTCTTAGGACAAGTTTCCTGCCTGTCTTATTGTTTGAGATCCAAAGACTTAAACTCTTTGGGAAAGAAAATTTACACCTGCTAAGACTGAATATGGATGTCTGGAGTTCTTGAGAACAGATCATATCTGACTTCCATACTTTATGGAAATAAAAAGCAAAGTGACATTTATATTTTCCAATTTGCAAAGAACTAAGGTTATCATATTAATAATCATGAAGGGCAGAATAATAAATTAATACCAGTTTGGAGGGACTTTTCTGGTTGAGTGTTGAAAATCCCATGTCCCGGAAACTCCCTCAGTCTAGGGCAAACCAGAACAGTTGGTCACCCAAGAAAGGGATCTGAGAATGCTGGAGCCACTTTCTATTTTCTTTATTTAATTGGGGTCTCTTGAATTAAATGTTCAGATATGTGCATTCAGCATCTTATTATTTCATGTTTATAAGTACCAAGTACCTACAAGTATTTCACATTTCCCTTTTACTAAATCGATTTTTGTAAGGATATGGTAGATATATTACAGGAGAGGAGAAGAGATATTGAATACTTTAAACTGTGGACTCCAACAACCACTTTCATGGAGAAAATGAAGCAGTTCATGTTTATAGGAGATTTTTGGAATGTAGGTCAAGGCGTGTTTAAACAAAGAGTCACTGATATTTCTACATTCATGTTTAGACACATATTTGTTTTCTTAAAATTAACGTTCTATAATCTGACCTGATATTGCGCAAAGGGAGGTGTGAATTTGTCTTGAGAAATCCATCTAGTGAAGGATCTATCTTGAGAGTTTTTTTATATCTCTATCAACACAGATGATATGTAACTATGTTTACAAAAGTTGACGTATATGCAGAAACCAAGATGGGAATTTGAGTCTCTCTGAAATTTTCTTAGATCAATTTAATAAAATATTCATGAAGATGTATTTTCTTGGAGCTCCTGATTGGGCTGGACTGAGTTGATGCAGTGTGCTGTTATAATGGCAGAGGAACTGAGGAATCAATAGTGGAGAAGTATGGGAGCGCTGATATTCAGGGTCCACATAGCCAGGGCTCAGAAGCAGAACTTCCTTAAGATTGTGTCTTATGTGATTCTGTCAGCATAAGAATAGTAAGGTGGTTGGCTTTCAAATTCACAGTGTTCCTAAAATGAGGAGAAGTTTCAAATACCTATGGTAGAAGTCGAGAAGAGAAAAATGGAGAGAGTTGGAAGCAAAAAGATCCTTTAGTAAAGTAATCCCTCTCCGTTAAGGAAAGTTTCGCTTTCACGGTTTCAGTACCTGTTGTCAACCGTGGTCAGCTGTGGTCTGAAAATAGATGAGTACACTAAGATATTTTGAGAGAAAGACCACATTCACAAAACTTTCATTACAGTATACAGTTAAAATTGTTCTATTTATTATTATTCTTTATTGTTAATCTTTTACTGTGCATAATTTATAAGTTAAACTTTATCATAGGTATGTATATAGGGGAAAAATCAGTATATATAGGGTTTGGTAGTACGTGCAGCTTTGGACATCCACTGGGAAGACTTGGAACATATTCCCCATAGATAAGAGGGGACCACTATACAGGACACAATAGACTGGCTGTGCTATTTCCATATACCAATTTGTTTCCTCTATACAATTTTTATTTTACATTAGCGCGTCCCATCAAATAACTTATACATTAGTAGTTCTAAAGAAATTCAAAGGTATAACAACAACCACAATGAAATATTAACTAGTGCCATAAGAAAAAGTTAAAAATTGACTAGTGCTGTAAAATAGGCTCTGATTCCAGTTGGCAGGATCAGGAAAGTTTTTGCTAAAGATATAATCAATGAGATGGATCTTGAAGACAGAGTGACTATCAGTGAGAAGATGGGAAGAATAATTTGGCCAAAGAGAATAGCATTAGTAAACACACTGATTTGGAAGAGCACAAGGAATGATGAGCAATTTGTTTTCTCAAAAGTAGGATAAAAGTAGGAGAGAAAAGAGATATGAAATTAAAAATGCAGGATGGGCTTGTAATGAGAACAAGTTTAAGTGACAGAGGGTTTAGTAATGCAGGCAATGGGAGAAAACAGATAGATTTCATGTAAGAAAATGGCACTATTAGCATCTTGATTAAAAAACAAAATCTGGGAGAGTTGTGAAGAATGCATTTAGTAAGGAAGACTGTATGCAGACAGATAAGTTCAGAAGCTCTTAGGAGGGTCTAAACAACTAGTGATGAAGGACTGACTGAGAATTCAGGCAATAGGAATGGAGAAAAAGAATCAGATCAGAGTCACTGATGGGCTAAACTCTACTGCATTTTGTACTTTATGACTGGTAGGATGTAGGGAAGAGTTGTAGAATGGTTCTAAGTTTTGCAGATTGGATGAAGGGGAGAAGGATGACTGGTTCACATAAGTAGAAATATGAGGAGAAAGAATAAATTTTTAGAGGGAGATGGAATTGAACATGTTGAATTTGAAAGGACAGTGGAATAGCTGGAAGTAGCTATCCTGAAATCTGCTGGGGAGATGGCTGTGCAATTTTTTTGTGAACGCAGATCAATTCAGAAAAACAATAATATATTTTTATGGAGGATTATATATGAATACACACACAAATCTATGTAAGTTTATATTAATATATAAAAATATATTTGCAGCTAAACTGTAACTTAAGCATTCTTTTGCTATTTCCCTACTATTGCTGGATAATTTTTAAATTATTATTTAGAGATAGATTCTTTCTCTGTTGCCCTGACTGGAGTGCAGTAGTGCCATCATGGCTCACTGCAGCCCCAAACTCCTGGGCATAAGGGATGCTCCCACCTTAGCCTCCCAATTAGCCGGAACTACAGAGAGACACCACCATGCTCTGCTGGTTTTTAAACGTATTTATTTATTTATTTATTTATTTAAGAGATGAAGTCTGGCTATGTGGCCTAGGCTGGTCTCAAACTCCTGGCCTCAAGTGATCCTCCTGCCTCAGCCTCCCAAAGTGCTGGAATAAACTGTGTGAGCCAATATTCCCAGTCTCCTGAAGGATTTTTGTTTTTGACTACTTTCTAAAATTACATAACTAGACTATTTTCTGGGTTACAAAAACAGGTAGCATAGGGACAAATGATTTGGAAAATTTTGAAATATAAATTTAATTTGGCATAGAAATTTACTGTCAACCAACACTCAAAATATCAGCTCTCTTAGAAGAGACCAATCAGCTAATTAAACTATAGGATAAGTGGTACCCTTAGCGCTGCTGGCTGGGGAGATGAAGCTCTTCCTTTGCTGCAGAAAATATGACAGCATGGTCAGATATGGGAGATGCTTGTGGTCTGAAAATACTATAAATAACTGAATGATCTTTCCAACTGCTAATGAATATATTATCAAGAGGCCACATTTTTCTATATCCCTTTTCTAAGAGGAGGACAAGTGTGGTGGTCTGTCAAAATCTTTATTACAGGGCCATTGTTTTTCAAGTCTTTGCAACATACACGCTAATGATTTCTATATGAAACTGAAATTCATCCTTACCAGTAGACAGCTCTGTTTGTAGTTAATCCCTATAGCAGTGGCATATTTCCTGTCTCCATCAGTGGTTGTGATGACTTAGAACTCTTGGTTAGAGAACTGTATCAGAAAGAATAGACTAGTCCATACTGCAGTGGCTTAAAACAGCAAAGCCTGGGTAAGGGCAGCAGGGATTTTTCTCTAAGCAGTGACTCTGAGATCATGATTCACTCTATCTTTTTTTGTCTCCACCATCTCACACATAGGTTCCAAGGGGGTCATGAAAGAGAAAAAGAGAATTTTAGAAGAATCACTGTACTCTAAACTGCCTCGACCTGGAAGTGATTTATGTCATTTCTTCTTATAGCTGTTAGAGGCCAGGACTCATCATTCAGTTCTAACCTAACCGTAAAGAAAGCTGAGAAATGTAGAAGATCATGTAGATATTTGACAATTAAATGTTTCCACCATAGTCCAACCTTCCAGTCACAAAATATTCCCTTGTTCCCTTATCCCACTCAGAGAACAAACTCAATCCCTCCAAAGAGAGATAACCTAAAATTTATTCAATCACTGAGTCCAACTTAAAGTCCAGGAACTCTGGACTCAGGAGAGCCTCTGAATTAGGTCCAACTATGTCTTCATTTTTTCCAGCATCCTATGAACTTGAAAGACAAATCGTATCTGCCCTCCACCCTAAACACAACAATGGGATACTCTAATTAGGAAAAGGAAAGAACTGGAAATAGTCCACAGTCCTTGGTTCATAGTACATCTGAAATCCCATTGCATAGATAAGATGAAGGCCCCCTATCTTGAGGGAGTAAGAGGGTGGGCAGGGAATGGGTGGGAATTTCCTTAATTAGGTAATGATTCTGCTCTATTTCTCTGTGCATTGTTCTCAGTAGTTCCATGCGAAGTGAATGTCTAGGAATGTGCCCTTTTTAACTATAGCACCTTTTTTTTCAGCTCACTTCCTGCTCTTGAAAGGCTGGGGGCCAAAGAGTTGTTTTAAGTCTTGAGCAGAAGATGATTTTTCAAGCAGTCATGTGGTTTCTTTGGCAATGCATTTGACATACAAACTTAATAAGTTTCAAATCTATATGCTTCCAGTAAGTTTCATATTCCAGAAGCCCACCCCAGATTCCTTTTTAGACATTATCCTTTAATTTGCTAAATGTCTTTGCTCTTAATACCTTCTCTCTCAATTTTATGGTGGCTATCTTAAGGCTATTAGGCTTGAATTAAGAGATCATATCTTTAATTTGATCTTTGCAATGAATCACTTTATTAATTCAGAATGTTTGCCATATCATAAATTAAAGAATTGATGTGTGTCTTAATATAGATTTTGGAAGAGACAATGAGGCTAGTGACAGAAAAGTTGAAATCATCTGCACCCCTAGTTCTCAATGCCCTGCAAGGGAGATTTTCAATGTCTAGAAACAATATTTATTTTCAAAAATGAGGTGGAGAGGGGCATGGGTGGTGCTAGTGCTACTGTCATTTAGTGGATGAAGGCCAGAGATATTGATAAACATTCTACAATGCACAGGGCAGCCCCACACAGCAAAGAATCATCTGGCCATTCCACATGACATACACAGATTTCTTCAAGAGCCACTTAAGCTCTAATACGCCAGCATTTTCCAACAATAATATGAAAGGTTGACAGTGCTTTTCACTTTTTTCAGATTTCATTGTGATACCCACGATTGAGATGCTTGGAGATAAAGCCATTATCCAGTAATAGTTCATCATCTTAAAAAAATCCTACTGTATTTATTTTATACCAGAGGTACAAGGAGGAGCTGGTACTATTCCTTCTGAAACTATTCCAATAAATAGAAAAAGAGGGAATCCTCCCTAACTCATTTTATGAGGCCAACATCATCCTGATACCAAAGCCTGGCAGAGACACAACAAAAAAAAAGAGAATTTTAGACCAATATCCCTGATGAACATTGATCCAAAAATCCTCAATAAAATACTGGCAAACCAAATCCAGCAGCACATCAAAAAGCTTATCCACCATGATCAAGTGAGCTTCATTCCTGGGATGCAGGGCTGGTTCAACATATGCAAATCAATAAAAGTAATCTAGCATATAAACAGAACCAATGACAAAAACGACATGATCATCTCAATAGATGCAGAAAAGGCTTTTGACAAAATTCAACAGCCCTTCATGCTAAAAACTCCCAATAAATTCGGTATTGATGGAACGTATCTCAAAATAATAAGAGCTATTTATGACAAACCCACAGCCAATATCATACTGAATGGGCAAAAACTGGAAAAATTCCCTTTGAAAACTGGCACAAGACAGGGATGCCCTGTCTCACCACTCCTATTTAACATAGTGTTGGAAGTTTTGGCCAGGGAAATCAGGCAAGAGAAAGAAATAAAGCGTGTTCAATTAGAAAAAGAAGAAGTCAAATTGTCCCTGTTTGCAGATGACATGATCGTATATTTAGAAAACCCCATTGTCTCAGCCCAAAATCTCCTTAAGCTGATAAGCAGCTTCAGCAAAGTCTCAGGATACAAAATCAATGTGCAAAAATCACAAGCATTCTTATACACCAGTAACAGACAAACAGAGAGCCAAATCATGAATGAACTCCCATTCACAATTGCTTGAAAGAGAATAAAATACCTAGGAATCCAACTTATAAGGGATGTGAAGGACCTCTTCAAGGAGAACTACAAACCACTGCTCAACGAAATAAAAGAGAACACAAACAAATGGAAGAACATTCCATGCTCATGGATAGGAAGACTCAATATCGTGAAAACGGCCGTACTGCCCAAGGTAATTTATAGATTCAATGCCATCCCCATTAAGCTACCAATGACTTTCTTCACAGAATTGGAGAAAACTGCTTTAAAGTTCATATGGAACCAAAAAACAGCCCGCATTGCCAAGACTATCCTAAGCCAAAAGAACAAAGCTGGAGGCATCACGCTACCTGACTTCAAACTATACTACAAGGCTACAGTAACCAAAACAGCATGGTACTGGTACTAAAACAGAGATGTAGACCAATGGAACAGAACAGAGCCCTCAGAAATAATACCTCACATCTACAACCATCTGATCTTTGACAAACCTGACAAAAACAAGAAATGGGGAAAAGATTCCCTATTTAATAAATGATGCTGGGAAAACTGGCTACCCATAAGTAGAAAACTGAAACTGGATCCCCTCCTTATATCTTATAGAAAAATTAATTCAAGATGGATTAAAGACTTAAATGTTAGACCTAAAGCCATAAAATCCCTAGAAGAAAACATAGGCAATACCATTCAGCACATAGGCATGGGCAAGGACTTCATGTCTAAAACACCAAAAGCAACGGCAACAAAAGCCAAAATTGACAAATGGGACCTAATCAAACTAAAGAGCTTCTGCACAGCAAAGGAAACTACCATCAGAGTGAACAGGCAACCTACAGAATGGGAGAAAATTTTTGCAATCTACTCGTCTGACAAAGGGCTAATATCCAGAACTTACAAAGAACTCAAACAAATTTACAAGAAAAAAACAAACAACCCCATCAAAAAGTGGGGAAAGGATATGAACAGACACTTCTCAAAAGAAGACATTTATGCAGCCAACAGAGACATGAAAAAATGCTCATCATCACTTGCCATCAGAGAAATGCAAATCAAAACCACAATGAGATACCATCTCACACCAGTTAGAATGGCAATAATTAAAAAGTCAGGAAACAACAGGTGCTAGAGAAGATGTGGAGAAATAGGAACACTTTTACACTGTTGGTGGGATTGTAAACTAGTTCAACCATTGTGGAAAACAGTGTGGCGATTCCTCAAGGATCTAGAACTAGAAATACCATTTGACCTAGCCATCCCATTGCTGAGTATATACCCAAAGGATTATAAGTCATGCTGCTATAAAGACACAAGCATACGTATGTTTACTGCAGCACTATTCACAATAGCAAAGACTTAGAATCAACCCAAATGTCCCTCAATGACAGACTGAATTAAGAAAATGTGGCACATATACACCATGGAATACTATGCAGCCATCAAAAGGATGAGTTTGTGTCCTTTGTAGGGACATGGATGAAGCTGGAAATCATCATTCTCAGGAAACTATCACAAGAACAGAAACGCAAACACTGCAGGTTCTCACTCATAGGTGGGGACTGAACAATGAGATCACTTGGACACAGGAAAGGGAACATCACACACCAGGCCCTATTGTGGAGTGTGGGGAGGGGGGAGGGATAGTATTAGGAGATATACCTAACGTAAATGACGAGTTAATGGGTGCAGCACACCAACATTGCATATGTATACATATGTAACAAACCTGCATGTTGTGCACATGTACCCTAGAACATGAAGTATAATTTTAAAAAGTCCTACTGTACTTATTTTATGTATTTTGATATGGATATGTGATATGCACCCTTAATACAATTCTAGTCTATAACAGCTACCTAACAATATTTCAGAATGAGCTTTTTGTAGTATTCCATGACATTAAAGAGTGGCCTCTTTAGTATGTTAATGAAAGATTGTCCTTTAGAATAAGAAGTCTAAGAATTTGGGTAAATACCATCTTTCTTGAAGATGAAAAAATTAATGGCAAAATATTAGAGATATAATTGATCAAATGCAATACTGATTGTAGTCAAGAGTAAGTAATGCAAAAATCTGTAGTTCTCATGAAAAAACAATATTAAAATTGTGTTCCCGGGAAGTTAGTAACATTTTGACATTTTTTCTCTATTCTTGAAATGGTTCAGAGAAACTATTTATTCATTAGTATTTTTGTTAAGAAAAACTAATATTGTTGTGGAGGATTAACTTCACTTTGGAGTGTACTGCTCCCTGAAAAAGACCATTAAAAGGCTATAAAGTTAATTGTTTTCTACTAATAAATTATTGTTTGGAATCACTTAGTTTCATCTGCCAGAAAAAAAAAATGCTTTTTGAGTTAGAGGTTTTATATTATCTCAGTCTTCTCATCCATTATCAATACTTACTCCATTTTTGTTATTATGTCTGTTTCCTTCTCGTTCTCGTCTTTGCTCAAAAGAGAAAGAATGATTGAACAAAATACCTTTTGAGTAATCTCTCTGCTCCTCAAAGCACATGCCTTCATAATTATCTCAAATTTGCATATTTATTGTTAAATAAATATAAGGGAAATTTATTGCAGTACACTACATTCCTTGCACTCTCTGTGTCTTGTTTCTATCTTGCCTGTTTTGATCATTTTAGATTAGAGGCACATGAATTATCATTAATTTTAAGTGATATATTAGATTCATTTTTGTAGAGAAATAAAGCAGTCAAAAAACAGAGAAATTGTCCAACTTCTTATAAATAAGAATGTCACAAATAAAATGCCAGTTTGTTCACCTTGTCCTTTGCCTTAACATTGAAGCATTCTGTTCGATGCCTTTTTTTGTAATTATGAGTAATACCCCAAATATTTTACAGCAGAGAGATGAGTCACAAAGCAGAAGAACTATAAATACTTTTGTTCTTGAGAAACAATGAAGCTGTATATTCTTTCACATTCACCCACCACATAGTGTTTTATTTAAGGTTAAGCTTTTTTAAAAACAACTTTCTCCTGCTTTAAGAGTTCCAGTCTCCAGTACAAGTTATGTTTTCTAGTAAACTGTTTCATTTTACTTGATGCTTCATAAATGTATCTAAATCTAGCTCATCAGGCACCGCTAACTACACCTAATCATACATACAGGTCTGAATTACTCCACTCCTATTTAAAGAAAAAGAACAAAAGTAAGAATGGCAGATGTGTTCATAATTAATATCCTACTGGGTTAATCAGTATATCCTCAGGAATGCTATGAGGGTTTTGATGTATTCAGAAAATCACTGCCTTTATCTCTACACCTCTTTAAAGACAAACATACAACAGTTAGTTGTTAGAAGGTGTGATCCTTGCAAATAAGGTAGTAAATAATATTGTCACAGACCTGCCTCTTTGAATAAGCTAATTCCACGCTTGATTTTATATGTTTAGGTGAGGAATTTATGTTTCATATTTACAGCCAGTGATATGTGCAAGGATTGCTCTTTACTAACATCACACTCAAAATTTCTTGTAGACATTTCAAGCAATTTGAAGTATAGTTCTTCTAGAAGTAACTAAATATAAACAAGATGGGCACTTTTTTTAAGGAGATTGATATTTCAGAATTGTTGATCACTCCTATACTTGTGAATGAAAGAGTATAAGAGACATGGTAATTCACTGAAGGAGAAGAAGAAGAAGGACAGAATTGCATTATTGGAAAAACTCCGTCTTTACAGCGAGACAATACTGAGTTGAAAGCTCAGTCTCCCACTGTGCAACTCTAGGAATTGCCTAAGAGCTCTGGTCTTTGGTTACCTCATCTACTAATGCGGAATAATAACACTTCTGTCTTAAGGTTTAGAGTGTTAAAATAAAGCAGTACTTGGGACATTGAAAAATGCTGAATTTAAAAGTCCTATTTCATGGGGAATATGAAACTTTCATTGTAAAAAGACTGTGCTGTATGAAAGATAAATTTCAGTTATATTGTGGTCCACATATCAGTTTGGGAGTTAATTTATTCAGGTATGTGCCTGGCACAAAAGGGTTGTGTATTAAATGTTGAGTGAAAAAAATTCTGGCTTAGTCAGAAATCTTGGAATTTAACTAGAAATTTATTTTTTATTTTTATTTTTATTATTATTATTTTTTTATTATACTTTAAGTTCTAGGGTACATGTGCATAACGTGCAGGTTTGTTACATATGTATACTTGTGCCATGTTGGTGTGCTGCACCCATCAACTCGTCAGCACGCATCAATTCATCATTTATATCATGTATAACTCCCCAGTGCAATCCCTCCCCCCTCCCCCCTCCCCATGATAAGCCCCAGTGTGTGATGTTCCCCTTCCCGAGTCTAAGTGATCTCATTGTTCAGTTCCCACCTATGAGTGAGAATATGCGGTGTTTGATTTTCTCTTCTTGTGATAGTTTGCTAAGAATGATGGTTTCCAGCTGCATCCATGTCCCTACAAAGGACGCAAACGCATCCATTTTTATGGCTGCATAGTATTCCATGGTGTATATGTGCCACATTTTCTTAATCCAGTCTGTCACAGATGGACATTTGGGTTGATTCCAAGTCTTTGCTATTGTGAATAGTGCCCCAATAAACATACGTGTGCATGTGTCTTTGTAGTAGAATAATTTATAATCCTTTGGGTATATACCCAGTAGTGGGATGGCTGGGTCATATGGTACATCTAGTTCTAGATCCTTGAGGAATTGCCATACTGTTTTCCATAATGGTTGAACTAGTTTACAATCCCACCAACAGTGTAAAAGTGTTCCTATTTCTCCACATCCTCTCCAACACCTGTTGTTTCCTGATTTTTTAATGATTGCCGTTCTAACTGGTGTGAGATGGTATCTCATTGTGGTTTTGATTTGCATTTCTCTGATGGCGAGTGATGATGAGCATTTTTTCATGTGTCTGTTGGCTGCATGAATGTCTTTTTTTGAGAAATGTCTGTTCATATCCTTTCCCCACTTTTGGATGGGGTTGTTTGTTTTTTTCTTGAAAATTTGTTTGAGTTCTTTGTAGATTCTGGATATTAGCCCTTTGTCAGATGAGTAGATTGCAAAAATTTTCTCCCATTCTGTAGGTTGCCTGTTCACTCTGATGGTAGTTTCTTTTGCTGTGCAGAAGCTCTTTAGTTTAATTAGATTCCATTTGTCAATTTTGGCTTTTGTTGCCATTGCTTTTGGTGTTTTAGACATGAAGTCCTTGCCCATGCCTATGTCCTGAATGGTACTACCTAGATTTTCTTCTAGGGTTTTTATGATATTAGGTCTAACATTTAAGTCTCTAAATGAAAGAATGGGAAGAGGTTTATCAGTTCTCTCTTGACTATCTCTAGATGTATGATTGATGCAATATTACCTTTAAGTAAAAAAGAAAAACTACATAATTATTTTAGGTTTATTGTATCTTCTTATTTATGTTTCAAATACTTTCATTTGTGTGTGATTTGTCAAGACCTTACCTTCACTACAACCCAGTATTTCCATTGCAAGTAATAATATTAACAGTCTTTCTGAATAACAGAATTTACATTTTCTCTGTCCCTGAGAGGACCAGGGGCATGGAAAGATGAGGGATTGGACACTTACACCCCTCTGTGTTTTGGGAGAAGTCATGGCAACTTGCCATCCCTGTGTGCAGCTTGCCTAGCAAGTATCCTTGTGCCTGAAGGAGTGAGATATTAAATAGCACATTAAAAATATAAAGATGGGTTAAAAATGAGATTGCGAAGTAAAGCAAAATGGGTTATATATTTTAGTACTTTTAACTTCATTTTCCCCCAGTTTTTTTTTTTTTTTTTTTTTTTTTTTTAACGAAGGAGCTCCACATTTTGATTTTATACTGAGGTTTGCAAATTACGCGGCTGGTTCCCAAACATGTGGCAGAATGGTCAGACACTTCAGCCTGATCTCCTATGCCTTCCTCTTGAGGTTGCATCTGATAGAACTCAACTTGCCAGTCCCCTCTGCCTCTTTCTTCAACAAATTTCTTTCTGTTTCCTACCTCAGGAACTCTATACTTGCCATTCCTTCCTTTCACTATACCCTTCCTCTTTGTTCTTGATTTCTAAGTATAAGCATCACTTCTTAAGACAACCTTCTTTAACCATGCTAACTGGAGGAGCTCTTCTCCTACAGAAGTTATTGCTATCACACCTCTCTCTTTTATTTTCCTTATATAACTTAACTACTATGTGCTTATTTTTAACCTACCAATTTTGCTCAATAGGATGTAAAATTCCATGAGGAGACATTTAGTTTATATTATTCAAAGTAATATACCTATACCAGTGGGTAGGGGTGGAAAAGTCCCAGGGCATAGTAGGTACACAATAATTCCTTGCTAAATAAATACATGCTATTTATTCATTCTAAAAATGTATGAAAACCTACCATGGTTAAAAAAAAAAAAATACTAGGATTTAAAGGGGATATCAATGTGGCTCTTCTAGGAGTCTCTAATCCAACTGGGAAGATGAAAGCAGATGTATAATTAAAAATTGCACATAACTTTAATGGTTAAAATTAATGTTACAATGTACCATAATATTTCTTGGGTAGCAATATAATTAAGTGGTTTAGAAAAGTTTGGGGCACATAAGACTACAAGAAACCCCAGTTTTCGTATGGTTGTGTTTACATGGAAGAGGTCAGATACTCAGGAATATTAACCTATGAAAATCTGTAAATTTTTTCTAGATTGTTTTTGTTTCAATAGCTTTTTGGGGAACAGATGGTGTTTGGTTCCACGAATAGTTTCTTTAGTGGTGATTCGTGAGATTTTGGTGAACCCATCACTCAAGCAATGTACATTGTATCCAATGTGTAGCCTTTTATCCCTTGCCACCTCCACCTTTCCCTTCAAGTCTCCAAAGTCCATTGTATCATTCTTATGTCTTTGCACCCACATAGCTTAACTCTCACATATAAGTGAGAACATACAATGTTTGGTTTTCCATTCCTGAGTTACTTCACATATAATAATAGTCTCCAATTCCATCCAGGTTGCTGCAAATGCCATTATTTCATTTCCTTTTATGGCTGAGTAGTGTTCCATTGTCTATGTATGTACATCAGATTTTCTTTATCCACTCGTTGATTGATGGGCATTTGGGCTGGTTCCATATTTTTGCAGTTGCAAATTGTGCAGCTATAAACATGCTAGGCAAGTATCTTTTTTGTATAATGACTTCTTTTCCTCTGGGTAGATAACTACTAGTGGGATTGCTGGATTAAATGGTAGATCTACTTTTAGTTCTTTAGGGAATCTTCATACTGTTTTCCATAGTGGTTGTACTAGTTTACATTCCCATCAACAGTGTAAAAATGTTCCCTTTTTACTGCATCCCACCAACATCTATTATTTTTAATTTTTTTATTATGGCCATTCTTACAGGAGTGAGATGGCATCATATTGTGGTTGTGATTTGCATTTCCCTGATAATTAGTGATGTTGAAAATTTTTCTATATGCTTATTGGCCATTTGTGTATCTTCTTTTGTGAATTGTCTATTCAATTCCTTGCCTACTTTTTGATGAGTTTTTTTTTAGATTTTAATTCTTGCTGATTTGTTTGAGTTCTTTATAGATTCTGGATATTAGTCCTTTGTCAGATGTATAGATTGTGAAGATTTTCTCCCACTCCGTGGGTAATCTGTTTACTCTGCTATTTCTTTTGCTGTGCAGAAGCTTTTTAGTTTAATTAAGTCCCATCTGTTTATCTTTGTTTTTGTTACATTTGCTTTTGGGTTCTTTGTCATGAACTTTTTACCTAAGCCTATATCTAGAGGAGTTTTCCAATGTTATCTTCTATAATCTTTACGGTTTCAGCTCTTAGATTTAAGTCTTTGATCATCTTGAGTTGGTTTTTGTACAAAATGAGAGATGAGGATCCAATTTCATGCTCCTATGTGTGGCTTGCCAATTATTCCAGCACCATTTGTTGAATAGGGTGTCCTTTCCACACTTTGTTTTTGTTTCCTTTGTCAAAAATCAGTCAGCTGTAAGTATTTGGCTTTATTTCTGGGTTCTCTATTCGGTTCTGTTGGTCTATGTGCCTATTTTTATACCAGCACTATGCTGTTTTGGTGACTATGACCTTATAGTAAAGTTTGAAGTCGGGTATTGTGATGCCTCCAGATTTGTTCTTTTTGCTTAGTCTTGCTTTGGCTATGCAGGCTCTTTTTTTTGTTCCTTATGAATTTTAGGATTGTTTTTTCTAGTTCTGTGAATAATCATGGTGGTATTTTGATGGGAATTGCATTGAATTTGTAGGTTGCTTTTGGCAGTATGGTTATTTTCACAATGTTGATTCTACCCATCCATGAACATGTGCTGTGTTTCCATTTGTTTGTGTCATCTATGATTTCTTTAAGCAATATTGTATAGTTTTACTTGTAGAGGTCTTTCACATCCTTGGTTAGGTATATTCCTAAGTAGTTAATTATTTTTGAAGGTTTGGGAGTGAAAGGGGTTGAGTTCTTGTTTTGATTCTCATCTTGGTCACTGTTAGTGTATAGCAGAACTGCTGATTTATGTATGCTAATTTTGTATCCTGAAACTTTGCTGAATTCATTTACCAGTTCTAGGAGCTTTTTGAATGAGTTTTAAGGTTTTCTAGGTATTAGACCATATCATCAGCAAACAACGACAGTTTGACTTCCTCTTTACCAATTTGGATGCCCTTTATTTCCTTATCTTGTCTGATTGCTCTGGCTAGGACTTCCAGTACTACACTGAATAGAAGTGGTGAAGGAGTCTTAACTATAGGAGCTAAGGTGAGGAGGGGCACTGGTCACAGGTTGTAAGGTTAATGATAAATGAATTCTCAAGCAGTGAAATAGTTTTTAAAACTATTCTGGAAGTCAGAAGAGAATAAGTAAATTGATCTGCGATAAAGTAGACAGGATTTCAGCATCTAGTTATGTGAAGAATAGCTTAGTTGTTAAAGGTCACCACATAACCCCTAGGCCATTGGTGTACGTATGTGCTATATGTCAGTGTTTCCTGAATCTGTACCAAGCTTTGCCTTGAATTCACCACCCAAACTTTCATGATCCATCTCTTGATTCCATCATAAACTCTTTGATTTGGAATTTAGTTTTACCTTTTTTGGGATTGACTTATTCAGGTTATTTCTTTTGTCCTCAGCCTTCTTTCCATCAGAAATGGTCTCTTTAATTGCTCATAAATCCACACCACCTATAGGTTCATAAGCTGCAAGGCCCTGAATTCCCACTCTGGTAATACCACCAGGTTTCCTTTTACTCCAGTAGAGCAGTGTGAAGACTGGAAACTTAGCCAATAAGTGATGGGATGGACAGGAAATGAATGATTCTGAAATTGCCAGGATGGATTTAACATCTATTTAAAATTCCAATTGGATGCAGCAAACAAGTAGCAGATTTTGGAAGGAACAATGCACAATCCAGAATTTTAGAATCACACAAACAGCAAACTGGGTTATGACCACTGATTCCAGGAAAAAATTAAAAAGTGCCACATACTCTCTGTTTTGGTTTTAGGCACTTTCTGGGATCAAGTTTCCTTGAAGTAGAACCTCAATGAAGACAATGCCTAGAAGTAGAAAAGAGAGTGCTATGGTTTAAACGTTTGTCCCCTCCAAGAGTCAGGTTGAAATTTAATTGGCATTGTAACAGTATTAAAAGATGGGGCTGTTAAGAGATGATCAAGCCATGAAGGTTTTGCCCTCATGAATAGAATTATTGTCATGATAAAAGGGCAAATTTGGCCTTCTTTTGCTTCTCTCTTGACTCTCTTCTACTTTTCTGCCATGTGAGGAACAGTGTTCCTGCCCTCACAAGGATGCAACCTTTAAGGTGTCATCTTGGATACAGAGACTGGGCCCTCATCAGACACCAAACCTGTTGGCATCTTAATCTTGGATTTCCTAGCCTCCAGAACTGTGAGCAAATAAATTTATGTTCTTTATAAATTACCCAGTTTATGGTATTCTGTTATAGCAGCACAAAATGGATTAAAACAGATAGTATGTGATTAGGATAAATCTATACATGAGGGAGGAAGGAGGATAGGGAAAAGAACAAAGCTAAGCAGAGACTTGGTTTCAGGTGTCAAACCTCGGTCTGATCCCACAAGGAAGCAATGGGGCATAAATTCTATCACAGAGTCTGTCCTGCCTTGAGGAGGGGTGCTTTTGTATTCTGCATTAGTTACTCATTGGGTCAGGGTCACCTAAGGTGAAGGGTATTTCTCTCAGGCACCTCCAGTGAGGTGATTACAAGACCCTGTGGGATTATCTGTCTGAAAAGGTTGAAATATGAACTCATGAGCTGTTAGCAGCACCACCTATAGCAGCAGGTAAAAAGGATCCCTGAATATCTGGGAGGGGCAC
Source organism: Piliocolobus tephrosceles (assembly GCF_002776525.5). Lineage (NCBI taxonomy): Eukaryota > Metazoa > Chordata > Mammalia > Primates > Cercopithecidae > Piliocolobus > Piliocolobus tephrosceles. The sequence continues at coordinate 86,779,550 of NC_045437.1, read as the reverse complement.
CAGCAATGGCTGCAAGAAGGATCCAGCTGGCAGAAGTAGATATAGATGGACAGATAAGTGATTCTGGCCAGAGAGGAAAGTTTTCACATCCTTTGAAAGTTGTTCATTTCAGAGCAGCCAGAGTACATAATAGGAATACAGTAGAACCATGCACATATTAAATGCTATATAGAGATCAAGGAAAACAAACTAATCAGCTTGGGCAGGTGGATACTGGATACCTTTAAGACCCACAGATTTGTTAGATTTGGAGGCACTAGTTGCAATATCTTAAGGAAGAAAAGGATAGTGATAAATTGAGGCAAGGGAGTAAGACATTCACAAGAATAGTGCCTAGTTATCCTTTTCTGTATTGAGCACAAGTTTATAGAGTAAAAACTGTTTGAAATTGCTGTGATCGCATGGCATCACACAGCATATCATTATGAGCAGAAAATTTACTTTTAATTTTCCTTGTATTTTATGCACTATTCATTACTTTCATATATATTGCTTTATTGAAATTTCGAAATATCTTTTGAGTGGAAGAACTGTGAGATGATGCACACAGAAAAAGTTCACTTTTAAGAAGAACAAAAGAAATTCATTTCAGAAAACTGGCTCTAAGTGAACTGTATAAAACATGTAACATCTCTGAAAAATTCACCACTTTTTGGGTGAAGAACAAGATGTTTCTTTGTAGCTCTTTTTTAAAGTGAACCTTTGAGTAATGACTGCATTAAACTTCCCAGAAAAAGGAGGTTAAATCATTATAGACAGATGGATAACAGTAAATGACAGAGAAGCAGAAAATACATCTATTGATCATTTGACAATAGTCCGACCAGTATTTGTAACACTGAATACACTGAAGGCATGGTATTTTTTGAAAGTGTATACACTTTGGATTCAGACACACTTGGTTTTAAATAACAGTTTGGCTACTCGTGTGTGTGTGACCTTGGGTCAGTTACTTAAACTCTCTGAGTTCATTTTCTTCATCTGTTCAATAATTGTTTCATAAGCACAAGTATTTATGAGTATAAATAAAGTGGCATATACATATTATTTGGCATCTAGTTAGATTTTCAGAAATTGTTAGAATGCTCTCTCCCACTCCTCAAAACCTGAGGTTCTGTCTGTTTGTTTCACAAGGCAAGTGCAATGTTTCCATTAACTTGATCATCCCAACTCTGTTGGTGGCAGAAGGTATACTGCAGCCTCCACCTTGGAATTGGTGGCTACTAAGTGGATGATGAGCAGGCTAGATTCCTTAGCACCCCTAGATGGTGTGAAAGCTGGTAAACAATGAGTGCGAAAGTGAATCAAAGGTATTCAAAGGTAAAGGATATAGTAAAAAAAAGCACTATGATTCCCAATGAAAGAGCTCACCAAATAACCGTTGATTCATATGTAATGCATTTCTTAACCATATAAAAGAGTCATAATGTTAAAGTAAGAAAAAAGTAGATTTACATATTGTAAAGAGTTTTTTCCTCTCTTGAGAGCTAAAATATATGATATAATCTCTAATTATACCTTGCCATTTACACACAATCTTCAACAAATTTATTTCCAGCATTTTATACAGAGCCTTTAGTCTTATTATTTTTTTTCCTTTCATAATTGAACCACAGTTGACTGGGTTTAAATCTAATAAGAGCCTGAGTGGGGTTAAAGATGTGCCCTGATGGGAATGCCTAATGATTTCATCTTTTTTCAAGTGTATTAAGCTTATGAGACCTATGATTTTTATCACTATTATCAGCATTTTCAATGTTCATTTTCTACTCATTTTGGCAAAATAATAAGGGCAGAGAGCAAAAAATATTCAAATAATTATATAAAGCCTGCTCTTACAGACAAAGATGGCATGACTGCCCAAACAGAACTCTTGGCTGTCAGGCAGTGCCACCACACATTAGTGCAAAATGTTCGTTGATCTGCTGATGTATGAAAGTCTGGATTTGGCATACAAAAGGCACTTTGGAGTGTCGATGTATAATGCATGAAAGTGTTGGCTGTTCAGAAGCTGAAAATATGAAAGTCAGGGACAGCCTGTATGTATATGAACAAAGAAAAGGAGACAGATATAGTAAACCCTGGCTGACGTTGTCCTGTAGGTGTTAAAGAAGACTTCAGAGTGGAGGTGGTTTTGAGTACAGTCCTTGGGGGTGAGTAGACCTGGAGCAGAGATTGACCTACAGTCTAAATGTGCACCCATCTTGGAACTGTCAAAGAACATGGCGTATTCAAGAAGGGTGAATGCAGAACATAGAGTGTGGAAAGAGGCTTAAGGAAGTCAATTCAGGAATAGAATTTGAAGAGCCCTGCATGATATGTCAAGAGGTTTATATTTTATTTTGTAAATCAGCAGGTCTTTTTGTGTTTTTGAAAATGAATTCATTGGCATCATTTGGCATAGGTGATTTTAAGAAAAAATCAAGAGTTCATGCTTCTCAAGAAAAAGTCACACTAGTGGCTTTTCCCCACCTAGTGAGGCAATACTTGGCTGGGATAGGGTTGCTGCCCTTTTTATATAGAGCTTCTGCTGTTCATCTTCTTTCTTCTCCTTGGCAAGCTTCACTCATCAAATGACTAGCCTCGCCCTGGTAGGCATTTAGCTTGATGGGCTCTAAATGGGATGGGGAAATATCAGTGACTTGTAAGTAAGGAGTAGTCAGAGAAATTCATTGAAAACTTTTATCATAAGTTGGGTACTTTGGCCAGACTCTCTACAGTAGAAACGTGTCTGGTAGCCATATGGAAGATGGTTTGGGAATGTGCTTGTTGAAGAGAGGAAGAGAAACTAGGAGGTGTATTTAGAAATTCTAAGTGAGAGGTGGAGAAGACCTGAGTATCCTTTGTATTTTTGTATAGTCCACATATCTAGACATTACCTGCCATATAAAGGTGCTTAATAAATATTTATTGGATTAGCATATATGCTAATAAACATTTCATCATTTTGTGGACGGTTTCATGCAATCTTTGGGTCCTAGTTCATTGTTTTCTAAGCACAGGTAAAGAAGGAGAATTCAGTGACAGCCCCAAGTAGAGACTGACATCAGAGATTTTATTTAAATGCTTTTCCATGTTTGACCTGATACAGTTGATGTATCATTAAGTTGTTTCTAATTCTATGCTAATTTTGTACATTACTCTTAAAGTCAATAATATGAAATGTATGAAGATTAATAAAACTATTCACTTCATTTTAGTGCTTTTGTCTTTTTATAAAATGTTGAGTAGCTTCTAAGAAATATTTATAAAACATAGATAATGTACACATAATCATTATTCAATGAATGTTTATTTATATATCACACAATTACAAGATGGAACATTATCATTCCATATCACAAATCTGTGCTCCTTTTTCTGAATTCATTCCATGCCGTGGAATGAAGAGAAAACCACCACTTTGAACTTGTTTATCATTTCCGTGTGTGTGTTTATTATTTCCGTGTGTGTGTGTGTGTGTGTGTGTTTAAGTGACTGGATCTCACTCTGTTTTCCAGACTTGAATGCTGTGGTGCAATCATGGCTCTTTGTAACTTCAAACTCCCAGGCTCGAGTGATCCTCCCATGTCAGCCTCCTGAGTAGCTAGGTCTACAGATACACACCATTATGCCCAGCTAATTTTTCACGTTTTTGTAGAGAAGGGGTATCACTATGTTACCCAGGCTGGTCTCAAATTCCTGGTCTCAAGCAATCCTCCTGCCTTGGCCTCCAAAATTCTTGGGATTACAGGCATTGGTAACCATGCCCAGGCCCTCTGTATATTTTTTAACTGCATGTTTTTAACATTAAACCGTATATTGCTTGCTTTTGGATGTTGTCTTTAACTTTCCATAAGTGGATTAATACCATACGTATCCAGGACTTAGTGTTTTTCACTCAGTGTTAGGTTTCAGGGGTTTAGATATATTGATGCAGGTAATTAATTGACTTTCCATTGCTCTCTAGCATTTCATTGTATAATCACACCCTGATTTACTTGTATATTGTATCTTTAAATGCTACTTGCTATTATAAACAATGCAGTTTTGAATGTTCTTAATTACATCTCCTGATGTGTATGTGTACATATTTCTTTAGGATTTAAACCTATAAATTTAATTTGTGGATAACAACTGTACCTATTCAAATATAGCAGATAACTTCAAACTGCTTCCCAAAGTAGTTTACCAACTTACAGACTACAAGCATTGTATACATGTATCAATATTCTGCTTGTGTTGCATGTTTGCAAACACTTGGTATTCTCAGAGTTTTACATTTTTTGCACATTTAGTAGGTATGTAATGTTACCTTGTAGTTTTAATTTACATTTACCTAAAAGCTAATGCAGTTTGTCACTTTTTTTTATTAACTATTTGAATTTCCTATTTCTGAAGCATCTGTTCAGTTATTTGGCCTATTTTTTTCTCCTATTTTCTTATTTATTTGAAGAAGTTCTTTGGAAATTCTGGATTCTAGTCGTTTGTTATATGTGTTGAAAACATATGTTAAAACAATAGGCATCATTCAGATAAGAAGAGAAATTGAACGTGATCTAATTTTTAATCTTACCTTGTATGACTTACATTTTTTGTATTGTTAACAAAAAGTTCATTTATGACTGTTTATAAAAATATCCTCCTATATCATCTATCTTCTTTAAAAGGTGGTTTATAATCAGTGGTAGGACTTTGACATGTGTTCTTGAATGCAGATTTCTGATAACTTTAGAGATTGTGACTTTAGCATACAGGAAAAAAATATTTCAGGACTCATGGAAAGCTAGAATGTTCACGAATATCAAGCAAAACAGGAGTTGACTGACTGAACTGAACTAATATAAGACTAAAGTCATCTTTTTTGACTTTGCTTAAAACATTATTGATCCTTTGTTTTGTTTTTCAGAGCCAAGGATACTTTCTTTTGAGCTATTTACAGCTTTTAACAATTGAGTAAAGTATATTCCTGTGAGCAGAATTTGTTTCTCTCTACCTGATTTATCCAGAATTTGGAAACTAATTGTAAGTATTCTTAACTAATGACAATATGGTTATTTGTATAAGTGCAATCAGAATGTTCTCTTTTGTAATAGGACACAACTGGAGAAACTGGTTATTTTACCAAGACTTTAACTGTAATGGTGTGCTTTCGCTTAAGGAGTCAAACTTGACTTATAGAGCCAATAAAAGTCCTTTGGGCAAACTGGCCTCATACCTTGTCTACACAGTCCCTGTGCTGGGTTCCTGACCTGTGGCAAGTAAAGAATATCACTTTCTGACAGGCCTAGGAGCCCCAAGTTACCTTAGGACCTCTAGAGGAGAGGAATTTACTCAACTCATAGGTATCTGAGGGTACAAAGCCATGGCTGGGCCCAGCTTTAAAAAAGTCTCATCTGAGATTCCTTTTATTAAACAAAGTTCAAAGTCAATTTAAAAAGTCTCTGTAAAAAATATTATGCTGCACTTTATACAAATAATCAGGCCAAGTATATTAAAGCAAGTCATTCTTACCATGATTTGTCTTTAGTGGAAATGGGAAACTGGAGAGAAAAAATTATGTTTCAAGGACTATGGTACACCTATTTTAGGTTCTAGTGTCATCAGTTGCTTTTGGGTTTTTTTTTTTTTTTTTTTTTTCCCTACAATTTAGGCTGACCTTGCTCATTCCTGTGAACCAATCAGTAATCTCTGACTGCAGTTTGAAAGAAACAAGAGAGATGGGTAATGTAAAAATCCAGATTAGTGTTCTAATTCTGGACACATATTGGAATCAGCTAGCATCCTGTATCAGCTTCGTTCCAACAGTTGCCCAGTTCATAGAAAAACTTCTCATTTAGTTTACTTGAGGTAGTTTTACTTATTTTACTTTACTGTTGTGGAATATTTTACTGTTGTATTCTTTGTGTAGAAATACAGGATAAACTTACTAAATGTTTTATTAACTTGAACACTTATTTATCTTCTAGATATCCTTTTGTTGGGACTCAAAAGCTATGAATGGCCCATGCCATAGCAGTGTTTTCTGACTGAGCTCTTCTCTATCCCGAATGCAAGAGACCCATTAGTTAGGCAGGAATGTTATCCCCACTAATTAGCCTGAATAGGTTACAGAAGATGGATCTTCATCCCTCTACAACCCTTAGGATTAAGAGTTTTCTTATAAAACAGAGGGGGAAAATGTCAGAGGCATTTGAACCAGAGCAACTTCATCTTGAGCAGGGAACAAGTAAAATGAGGCTGAGACCTGTTGGGCTGCATTCCCAGGAGGTTAAGGCGTTCTAAGTCACAGGATGAGGCAGGAGGCCAGCCCAAGATGCAGTTCATACAGACTTTGCTGATAAAACAGGTTGCAGTGAAGGAACCAGCTAAAACCCATCAAAACCAAGATGGAGATGAGAGTGACCTCTGTTGGTCCACACTGCTACACTCCCACCAGCACCATGACAATTTACAAATGCCATGACAACATCAGGAAGTTACCTTATATGGTCTAAAAAGGGGAGGCATGAATAATCCATCCCTTATTTAGCATATAATCAAGAAATAACCATAAATGTGAGCAACCAGCAGCCCTCAGGGCTGATCTGCCTATGGAGTACCCATTCTTTTATTTCTTTATTTTCTTAACAAACTTTCTTTCACTTAAAAACAAATATATATATTGTCTAATAAAAGTTTTATCATTCTTAGGTTCCTAATGCCATTGGATTATTTTTTGTGAAAGGCATGAGTTAAAAATCCAGATTTATTTATTTTTTCCATATGGATAACCAATTGCTCCAGCAGTGTTTACGATAAATTTCATCTTTCTACCACTGATCTGAAATGTCACCTTTGTCATAAATCAGGTTTCTTTATATTGGTGGGCTTTTTCTAGACTAATTTCTTTGGACTATTTTTTGGTCTCTGTGGTAAGGCCACATTGTCTTAATTTCAATAATTTAAAAATAAAAATTCTTGAAATTTAGTAAGTGATACACTCCAATTTATTATTTAGAAGAGTCAGCAATTCCTCATCCTTTAGTCTTTCATTTTTAATCAACTCATCAAGTTCTACATAAAGAAAATCTATTTAGAAACTGTATTTTATTGACAAAAAGAGAGATTCAATATCTTTATGATGCAGAATCCTTCAACTTATTAACATTCAATTTATTAGTATCCCTTTAATTCTTTAATTTTTAAGTAAGTTTTATAATTTTCTTCAGACATTTTTCACAGATTTTTGTTTTATTTGTTCCTCAGACTCCATATATTTCTATAAAACATTAAATGACACTTAAAAATTTTTGTACATTCTAAATTTGTGATTGGTGTATAAAAATGTAATTACTTTTTGTTTGCTACTTTGTATCTTACAGGCTTGCTACACTGTCTTCTAATCAATTATAATAATATATTTATTGATTTTACTTGATGGAAATTGTTCATTAATGTTGATCATTAATGAAATTTTTATTTTCTAATTTCCAATGTATATACTTTGATTTATTCTTCTTGCTTTATTGTCCTGGCCATCACAACTAGTACAGTCATAATAGAAGTAATGATACTAAGTACCGTTGTCTTGTTTCTGATTCTATAGGGCAAGTTTTCAGTATTTCATTGTTAAGCATCATGTTAGGTATAGGGTTTTTTTGTAGTTACATTTATCCAGTAAAAACATTTTTCTATTTCTTGTGTGCTAAGAAAATATATCATGCTTTCTTTGGAAAAGTCCCTATGCCATCTTGTTCTCAAGAAATAACAACTTTATAGGCAGAATCGATTGTTCATAGTTATTTTTGTCCTCACATTGAATGCAAACTTTAATTCTGGCTGTGAGTGAGTCAACTATCAGTCTACCCTTCACTCATTGACAAATAATTTGCTTTTCAATTCGTGTAAGATTTTTTTCTTTGTCTTTGGTTCTGCAGTTTTATTATTGTAAGTCTAGTGAGAATTTCTTTTCCTTTATTTACCTTGAAAATTTTGAGGCTTTTTGAATATGTAGATTGATGTCTTTCATTTATATAAGACAATGCCCAGATTTTTTTTTTTCCAAATATTGCCTGTACCTTAGTTTTTTTCTTCTTCTGTATATGTTTCTGTAAACTCAAATCTTAGCTTGAGTTTTTCACAGCATGCCAATCGGCTGAATTAGGCTGTAAAGCCATGTGAAGCTGGATTTTGTTTAATAAATGTTATTAACTTTGCCTTTACTACAAAGATTGGACAATTGGGAGGCTGTAGATTTTTAGGGGTTTTCTCTTAGACTCCTCATTAGTTTAATAATTCCATTTTTATATATCCCTCATCTATTATTATCCATTGAATTTTAAATTTCAATTATATGTTTTGTTTTCATAAGTTGTCTCTGGTTCTTTTTCAAATCTGCTTGGCCATTTCCTTTAATAACATAGTAATTTTTATATTCATATTTTAATACTACTTTCATTTTTAAAATATATTGGATGTATTTCTTTAATATTTTATTCTGATAAATCCATTTCTACTATTCCTATGCTTGTTTTCTGATTTGGTGTCTTCTTTGGCAGAGTGGGAGTAGGTTATGCAATTTGATCTTATCTTTATTTTAATATTATTTGTGGGAAATACTCCAGTCCAAGATGAAAGTATGTGCTCAAGAGAAAATTTCCATTGGCTTCTGTATAGCATCTGTGTGTATTACCTACTTTGGAACAAATGTACATTCAGTGTTTGGTGTAAGATTTTCAGGATAACAATCCATGTGAATTTAAGCTACAAACCCATGTGAAAACTAGCTTTTACTTATGAAAACTCAGGGTAATGTCTTTACTTTCACTTTTACTTATAAATGTTGGAACTCTGGGGTCACAGCAGTTTAAGGATTTTCTCTTAGACTCCTTACTCTGGCAGGACTTAGGTCTTTATAAGGCCTTTGTGTCTTGTTCTTTGAGTCCTAGAAGACCATGTTAGAAACATCGCAGGTTTACTTTGTTTAGTAAATCTTTCAGGATTAAACCTCGCTTCAATAATTCCTTAACACTCTATTTCCCACTTTAATTTAGATTTTAATTTTAATATTCCTTATTTTCTTTTGAATTAATCAATTTAAGTAGATATCTGGCGTTTTCAGAAGTTTTTCTGTGGGAAAGTGGGTGTTCCATATTTCCAGAAAGGAAAGTCTCAGTATTTGGTTTTTGACTAGCAAATATCAATATAAAACTTAGAAAAGAAAAAAAGTTACCATTGTTTTTTAATAATTCCTTATAGCCGGGATGTTCTCAGCACAGGCATGCCAGGAGTTAGTGATTCCTGACTATGGAGAGTTGTGTGGGACAGAGACCAATGAAAGCTGCTCCCAGTGGAAAGGTTAGTTTTGGTGAGAGCCCCAGGGAGTTTCATTGTGCAATGTTTAAAATGACAGGAATAACGTTAGCATGTGTATCACAGATAGGGTTGCTGGATAAAACCAGGACATCCAGTTAAATTTGAATTTCAGATGAACAATAATTTTTTAAAACATATGTTCCCATATTCTCTTGCATCCAGTCATCTCTCATTACAAATATCCAAGTAGCATTGGATATGATAGAATATATGATTTATGAACACTCCATTGTGACTTACTGAAAGTCTCAAAGAAATAGTCTTCAAATTTCAGTGTGCAGTACGAATCACCTGGAAGATCTGGTCAAACTACAGATGCTGATTCAGTAGGTCTGGGATGGAGCATGAGATTCTGCATTCCTAACATGGATGGGTTCTGCTGTGTTAACATGGAAACAGCTCGGCGAGTAAGAGAAATGTCAAGCAATAATCTCTGCTCAACAGGAAAGAATTTCTTGCTGTTCCCTCCTGGAGCCTTCAAGGCAGAATTAATTTTCTCAGGTTCTGAACTTCATTATTAAGCATGCACATAAGTAACACTAATAAAGTGTGACTATGTGTTTTATAGACCCAATTCTTGTAGCATATTCTCCAAAATACCAACTCACTATTTAAAATGCTAAGGTATTGGAACCCACTACTGTTCTCTTTACCACTTTGTATAGATATAAGTAGTTCAGGATATTTCACAGATAACCAAATAAATATCACTTTGCTATTTATTATATTCCCTGGAGCAAGTCAATATAAACTTGAAGGTAAGGAGTTATTTCGAATAAACAGATTTCCATAAAGCCACACTTTATATCCCTGTATATTGGAGCCAGAACTGGATGAGTGTTAGGAACCCCTGTATCTTCTATTGAAGTTTTATACCTGTTGAATTTTCACGAGCTGGTTGTAATTTTAAATGCAGAAACTTTAGAGTAACAGAGATAGAATGACAGAGACATGCTAGAATAATTTCCATATGTATTTACCTCCCTATCTGTCCTACCCTCTCACCAGTTTCAGACTACATTTATGATATAAAAATGGATGGGAATGCCTGGAATATGTGGAGCAACTCTGTGGGATTAGATTTTTCAACATTTTGTTACAGGTTAGAAATGTTCTCTTCATCCTTGGGAAAACCTGTTCTCAGTTTTTCCATGAGATGAGTACATCACTCATTTAAACTTATGAAGAATTAAAAATGCCCATAATGGTACAATACAACATGACTAAAGAGTATGAGCTCTGTATTATCTTTTCATCCTGTCTTTTTTGGTCTGTAAGTGAATTTTAAAATTTGCTTCTCTTCCCATTGTAGTTCAGTATTGGTCATTGTTTGCCATTATTGTGAAATTTTGTTTTATTTGTTTTTTCCTAGAATTACCATAAAATAAATACAAATAATGGTACTCTTTTTCCTGATTTATCAAGTGTCATTTCTTTTGTGTGTGAATGGGTATATTTCATTAATGGCTTCTGTGGTATAACTCTGTAATTAATATTTATATATTAGCTACAGTATCTGTTCTTAGGAAAGGAGAATTATATAGTATAAAATTGAATGTTTTAAAGCATTCAAGTAAACCAAAAATATTTCCTCAAAAATGTGTTGAAAGGATGTAACAATCCAGCATGTGATTTTAATTAATGTCCAAGTAACTAAAAATGTATTTAGTTCATAAAGAAAACATATTGACATCTAATTATGGATCATAGAATTTGGTGCAGCAAAACTGTAGTGCATCTGTTCAGTGAAAACATAATCATGGAGAATACGAAATGGCACAATATATAATGAAAATTGAAATAATGCACAAATAAGACCATTAAAAAATCACAGTGTGAAACCAAATAGAGTTGGGTTTTAGAAAGAGAAGATTGGTAGTTCTAGATTTACTGGTAACAGAGACTGTCAAATTCATACAAAATGTACTCACTATGCTAATTTTAATGGTAGTACAGCAGAATATTCCCTCTTTTCTCTTTTAATGAAATTCAAAAATTTAAAGTAGAAGCAGGAAGTTGGCACCATTAGTACCCTTTCATATTTTCAGACTAATAACATAATATGTATAGTTTTAACTAAGGATTATCTTTTGGTAAGTCATTTTTAAAAATTAATGATGCTAAAGGCTAACAGATGCCAAGAATAGTAACATTATTTATTGCATAAGTGACATTATTTTTACAGTATTACTGGTTCAACCTCCTTTCCTCTTTCTATTGATTTGGCTCATGCCCTCCCTCCCTCTTACGTAGGATTTCAGTATCATTGATAGCCCATCAACTGGTTTCCTTGATTCATAGTTGATCCCAGACCTTCTGGTCTCTTTCCTTTTCAATCTCTTCTGTAATTTACAGCAGTAGTTCTCGGATTTGAGTTTGCATAGGAATTACCTGGAGTACTTGATAAAGCACAGAACGGTGAACTTCCAGAGGTTCTAATCCACTTGGTCTGGGAAGAGGCCTGAGAATTTCCATTTCTAACTAGTTCCCAGGTGATGCTGATGCTGCAGGTTCAGGGACCACACTTTGAAAACCACTTCCTTGGAGCCTTATAGATTACCTTAAAGCCAGTCTGGCCCTAATACTCCCATTTCTACAACCCTTTTTTATCTCGTAGGAGTATTTAGAATCAAGCTAAACTTAGCAGGGTATTTAGCAATTGCTATCATGTGCCCTACCCATTCCAGGTCTGTCTTTTCTGCTCATCTTTAAGTTGTTTTCCCCTGGACCCTTAACACTATAGCACATAGAGTAACTAATGCATTATTCTTCATATTGTTCAAATATGGAGAATTCTCCACAATTTTCCATATTGTCCAAATGGTTTCCTACCTTCATCCCATTGTTATATGACTCCAATTAACCTAGAAAGCTCTTCTTGATCTCTATATTTCAGTCATACAAGTTTCAGCCCAAATATTTCATCCCCCATAAGGCATCCTTGGTTCCCTTTCATTTACTTAAGTCACAAATAATGTGGCACTTCTCTGAAGTCTTTCTGCATTTCATTTCTCTTACATTTCATTTCCACTTTCTCTACATTTTATTATTTTTACTTAGATACATATCTAAATTCTTCCATTAGCTTGGAAGGTATTTCAGAGCACATTTTGGGTTTTATTATCTTTTCTAGCACAGTATCTTAGAAAGAGAAGTCATTAATATATGTGTGTGGATTTCTGTTATTTATGTAATAGTCATGAAAATGGAAATAATAAACATGATATTATATGATAATAATAAGATCAACTAATAGCTACTGGATTCTTATTAGGCATGGTTCTAGTTTCACTTATTATTTCATTTAACTTCTTCGTTATCCCCATATTTTCATTTTCATTTTATAGGTGAATAAACTGAGGCACCAAGAAGTTAAGTGACTATAGTCACCCAACTAATAAGTAGAGTAGCTGGGATATAATCTCCATTAATAAGCCTCAAGAATCAAATGACCTGATTCCTTAGATAATGAAACTTTTAGTGCCATAAAATAAAGATGCTTAAAACTTTGGTACAAAGTAGACAGATATATCTACACTTATTCTGTAGTTTAAAAATCTCTCTAAATAATGATGGCCACTGACTCATATTCAGTAGCAAAGTAGCTTCAAATATTCTTCCAGTTGTAACTCTTGATCCATTCCACTTATATGGTCACTTACACACAGTCACATGAAACCTAAAGTACCCATTGTCTTGTTCCTATGAAGGCATGGTAAGGCATGTTTCTCTAAGAGTGCACTCTGGCCTCCTTGAATCAGTGCTACCTTAGGTGTTTGGGAAAAATAATCTCAGAATTCACCCAAATAAATTAAATTTGCGTTTCCCCCCAGGTATCCTGGTGGTTCTTACGTACACTCTCTTCAGTATAGCTCTCTCTCAGGATCATCAAACTCATGAATACGGCCTATCAACAGCATTCTTTCAGTACGTGAGGAATGAAGCATGGGGAAGTCGATTCTAGTTGGTAACAGTCCTGAGTTAGGTTTCACATAGGATGCCTAAGAAGGCAAAAAGTCCAAGTGGAGATATGTTTGGATTACCAGGGATTCTCTTAAAATGATGGTAACATGGAGAGTTAGTATAGGTTATTTTAATCAAGTACTCAAGTCCCTTTCCTTTTAACACACATAGAACTAGGCTGTTCTAACATTTGTTAATCTGAGATAATATACCACCACCTTTTAAAGGAAAACAAACCAAACACCTCTTTGATCTTCATAGTTAACTCAAATTCTATTTAATGTAAAGTTTCTTAAATATTGTACAAACATAACACAATGTTTACATTTTATATAGCTATAACATTAAACCTAATGTTTAATTTCAAACAAAACTACAGAAACATAAAATTCAAGTAAGAAACATTTAAAATGAGCCAGAATTTTTATTTAAACTATATTTCTCCTGTTATATTTAAAAGTGACAAATGTACCTCTTTGTTTACTGTGTCACTTGCTGTCAACTTAATTTTTATGCTTTAGAACATAAGGGGCTATAATTTAATTCATCATCATTATAACTATTTCTAACTGTTATTTTAAACTACCATTCTATCATTTTCATGGATCAATCAATTTAAGAATATGCACACAATATAAAATATAGTAATACAATTGATAAAAAATTAAATGAGAAATTTTCCAGAACATATTTGTCTTTATGTGCTCTGATAATGAACTGTCGTAAGATAATCTATAGTCAATGAGCACTTCAAAAACTGGCCTTTGCTGTCTGTCAGGGAGGTTTTTCTCTGGTCAGTACGTTTCTACAATTGTAAGCTTTTTGATAACTCAATATCATTCAGAATGCATGCTGGGCATCATTTGGCCTTCAGTCACTTAGAATATGTTCAAATGTAACTTAAGTACCTGGTCACAGGTAGTCACATAGTTGGGATGGAATATGCAAATATCAACTTTCCAAAATTCTTTTAGAAAAGAAAATATAACACTAAAACAAAACAAAACTTCCAGAGCTCCAAAGCCAAAACGAGTAGACCTTTGCTCTTGGGTCCTTAGAAACCTGAAATCATTCATTGGAGCACTGGTTTGGATTGGGAGTAGAGTAAAAGAGGAAATTAGTATAGGAGAAGACAAATTTTGGGTAATGGGCACCTCAGGGGGTAGGAGATTTATTAGATATTCAAAAAGAAAAGGACTTAAAGAAGGAAAGAATCCTATGAGAAGAACATTGAAAAAGTAAAAAATAAGCCACTGGCACTCTTGTCTATTACTTTATGTCCTCTCTTGACACTTTCCTTGCAGGCCACTTAAAATCCCACAGTCAGGCAACTCTATGCCATACAATAGAGGACTTCTGATACAAGTAAATTGAACAAGGCAGCTTAAGGTACTCAGGTTGATTTTTTGGGGTCTCCGTTCTGCTACAGCTTATAGTGACTGGCTTGCATATATCACATGTGTCATTCTGCAATTTTCACCCTGGATTTCTAATTGCTTAAGGTCTTTTGAATATCTTCAAATTCACTATATCAAATTGATAACACTTCCAAGAATAAAGGAACAAAGTTTGCTTTCCTGGCTTCAGAAAGAAAATTTCTTCTTAAACATCCTTTATGGATACAAATCTGAATTAGTTCTGAAGAGTTCCGTATTGAAAGAGTTTAAAACTATTTTTCTCCTGAAACTTATTTTATTGTATAACAACTCACTTTGTGCAGACATCCTTCCTCAGATCTAATCTAAACCCTCTGTACTGCATTTTATTCTTTTCCCTTTGTTCTGGCTCAGCAATCAGAAGAACAGATGGCCATCTTCTGTCAGTACTTGAAGACTGTTTCTAAGAAACATTAAGCCTCCATCAGGCTCACTTGTTAATGCAAAAGTCCTACTCAGGACAGAAGCTGGGACAATCTTTGAAGTCATCAGGTAAGTCTTAAAGCCCCAGTTTTACTTTTCCTTATTTGCAGTCACTTAATATCTTCAGTTTTTCTGCTTTTCTCATCTATAGCTTATCAAACAACCTTCAGATGTATAACTGTTAACCTTATCCACATGAAAGTGTAAATGATTGCTACAGTGTAAAATGTAAGCTATTGAAGAGGATGGCTAAATTTTAACAAAGGGCATTTTTTCTTACATTTATGTTTTAATTGTAGGGTTACTGTGTAAATTAGATAAAGGAAGGTAGAAGACTACTGTCAACATCACTGAAATCATTTTGTGTAGGTGATCAGATAAAATGCTCCATATTTGTACAGTAGCTCCCTTCAGCTGTGATTTGTTCAACAAGTATTCCTTGAACATCTAGTGTCTGGGACCTGGGAATCTAGCAGTGAACCAGACAGTGTCTTAGCGAAGTAGCAAAGTAATATCCATTTGGGCATAGAAACCCAATAACGAACCAAGAAGAATAAGAAAATACTGGGTGTGAAAAATGCAGAGAACTAGTATAGGGTGGGTGATAAAAGAGTGAATGCCTGGCTACCTTTAGATTTGGGAGTCAGGAAAGGCTCTTCCCGGGTAAGTTAACATCTGAGTTGGAATCTGAATAAGAAGGCAGAGTCAGTTGTACTCAATGAGGGAGAATGGTGCTCCAGGGAGAGATAAATATACCACAGTGTTGTTTTAAACATAGTACATTCATACCTCATTTTATTGCAGTGCAGTCAAACCTTATTTCATTGTACTTTGCTGTATCAAGCTTTGCAGATAGTGTTATTTTTACAAGTTGAAGGTTTGTGGTAGTCTCACATTAAGCAAGTCTATAGTATCACTTTTCTGATAGCATGTACTCGCTTTTGTCTCTGTGTCACATTTTGGTAATTCTTACAATATTTCAAAGTTCTTCATTATTATTGTATGATCCTTATTGTCATATGTTATGTTGTTATAGTAATCTACCATCAGTGATCTCTAATGGTACTGTTGTCATTGTTTTGGGGTGCCATGAACTGCACTCATAGAAGACGGTGAACTTAATCAATAAATGTGTGTGTTCTGACTCCTCCACTGACCATTCTCCAGTCTTCCTCCCTTTCCTTTGGCCTCCCTCTTCCCTGGGACAAAAATATTGATATTAGGCCAGTTAGAAGCCCTACAATAGCTTCTAAGTGTTCAAGTGGAAGGAACGGTTCCATGTTTCTTACTTTGAATCAAAAGCTAGGAATGATTAAGCTCAGTGAGGAAGACATATTGAAAGCTGAGATAGGCTGAAAGCTAGGCCTCTTGTACCACACAGTTAGCCAAGTTGTGGATGCAAAAGGAAACATTTTGAAGAAAATTAAAAGTGCTACTCCAGTATACACACAAATGATAAGAAAGTGAAACAGCCTTATGACTGATACACAGAAAGATTTAGTGGTCTGGATAGAAGATAAAATCAGCCACAATATGCCTTCAAGCCAAAGCTTAATCCAGAGCAAGGCTTTCACCCTCTTCAATTTTCTGAAGGTGGAGAGAGGTGAGAAAACTGCAGAAGAAAAGTTGGAAGCTAGCAGAGGTTGGTTAAGGTTTAAGGAAAGAAGCTGTTTCCATAACGTAAAAGTGCAAGGTGAAGCAGCAAATCATCTGGAAGATCCAGCTAAGATCATAGATAAGGGTGACTACACCATACAACAGATTTTTCCGTGTAGATGAAACAGTCTTATATTGCAGGAATATGCCATCTAGGGCTGTTATAGCTAGAGAGAAGAAGTCAGTGCCTGGCCCCAAAGCTTCAAAGAACAGGCTAACTTTCTTGTTAGGGGATAATGCAACCAGTGACTTTAAGTTGAAGTCAGAGTTCATTTACCATTCTTAAAACTCTAGGGCCTTTAAGAATTGTGCTATCTACTCTGCCTATGCTCTACAAATGGAAAAACAAAACCTGACTGACAGCACACCTGTCTATAGCATGGTTTGTTGAATATTTTAAGCTGACTGTTGAGACCTACTGCTCAGAAAAAAAAAAAAAAAAAAAAATTCTTTCAAAATACTACTGCTCATTGACAATGCACCTGTTCACCCAGAAGCTCAGATAAAGATAGAGGTACAATGAAATGAGTGTTGTTTTCATACTTGCTAACATGACATCCATTCTGCAGCTGATGGATCAAGAAGTAATTTCAACTTTCAAGATTATTATTTAAAAAATCCATTTCATAAGACCATAGCTGCCAGAGACATTGATTCCTATGATGAATCTGGGAAACGTGAGTCAAAAAAAAAAAAATTCTGGAAATGATTCACCATTATAGATGTCATTAAGCACATTTGCAGTTTAGAGGAGGAAGTCAAAATATCAAGATGAACAGGAGTTTGAGAAGAAGCTGATTCCAACTCTCATAATGACTTCAAGGGGTTCACAACTTCAGGAGAGGAATTAACTGCAGATGTGGTGGAAATAGAGAATTAGAATTAGTGGAACCTGAAGATGTGACTGAATTGCTACAATCTCAGGATAAAACTTGAAAAGATGAGGAATTGCTTTTTATGTATAAGTAAAGAAAATGGTTTCTTGTTATGTAATCTACTCCTGGTGAAGATATTGTGAATACTTTTGAAATGACAACAATGGATTTAGAACATTACATAAACATAGTTGATAAAGCAGCAGTGGCAGTGTTTGAAAGGCTTGACTCCAATTGTGAAAGAAGTTCCGTGAGTAAAATGCTATCAAACAGCACTGCATACTACAGAAAATCTTTTGGGAAAGAGAGTCCATAGATGGTGTAAACTTTATTATAGTCTTACTTTAAGAAATTGCCACAGCCACCACAACCTTAGGTAACTGACATTCTGATCAGTTATCAGCCATCAACACCTAGGGAAGACCCTCCACCAGTAAAAAATTATAGCTTGCTAAAGGCTCAGATGGTTATTAGTAATTTTTAGCAAAAAAAAGGTTTTTAAGATATGTATTTTTAAAATATAATTATGTTGCACACTTAAAATTAATAAACTATAGTTTAAATATAACTTTTCTATGCATGGGAAAACCAAATAACATGTGTGACTCACTTTGTTGCTAGATTTGCTTTATTGCAGGGGTCTGGAATAAACTGTGAAATATTCTCAAGGTATGCCTGTAATATGTTGCTTCCCAATGGTTCATTTGTCTACTAAGACCTATAGATATTTATACTATTATCCAATACAAATATTTTTTATTTTTACATCTTTAGTATCCTATGTGGTTTTCCTTACAAAGAATAAGAACCAGCAACACACAGTGGCTAACTTCTGTAGTACCAGCACTTTGAGAGGCTGAAGCATGAGGATCGCTTGAGCCCAGGAGTTCAAGACCAGCCTAGGCAACATATAAATAACCCATCTCTAAAAAAAATTTTTTTAAATTAGCCAGGTGTGGTGGCATGTGCCTGTGGTTCCAACTACTCAGAAGGCTAAGGCAGGAAGATCTCTGAGTCAAGGAAGTCAAAGCTTTAGTGAGCACTGATTAGTGAGGCTGTATTCTAGCCTGGGTGACAGAGAGAGACCCTATTTAAAGCAAAACAAAAAACAAACAAAATAATAACAATAATAAAAGACTAAGAACCAACAATCATTCACTTTATCATATATTTTTTAATTTCACATTTTATTTAAAAACTGTCATGCTATATTCTTACCTTCAATGAACACCACTATTCTGTATTTGGTATCTTTATCAAACTTAATTTATAAGTATCTTTTGGATTTTTCCAGGTTTTTGATGAAAATAGAAGTCTAAATTTGGACTTTACTATTATGATGAAGTTCTTGAGGGGAGTATGGTAGGAGGGATTAAAAAGAGGAATTTTTTTCAGCTGTGAAAATTTAACATATCTCTTTTTTAGGCTGTTATAAGAGTTTGTATAGGTTATAGTTGAGAAGGATGGAGCTTGAAATAGCACTGAGATAATTTTTTAAATCATCACTTGTATCAACAAAATCCTTGTATAGAACAAATCTGTTTAAGTTTTGGACATCTAGAGTCGGTATATGCTACTGATTGTCCAATATTCTGTGGTCCCACATCAGCTACTTTCAACTTTCTATACAGATAAAGAAGAAATAATTGTTTTCACTGATTAGGAGAATGCAAATCTTTAAAGACAAATGGATGGTGATTTAATACTTTGTGTATCAATGTTACCTTTTTATGTTTATTAATTAAAATGCTGATAAGAGAAGAATTAAGAAAAAAATAGAAACTGTATGTACCTCTTCCTCACAAACATGCTCTTAAACATTGGCCCACTGATGATGCAATATTCTTGTGAGAGTAGCCTCTACATTCAACACATTGTGTTTATTCATACTTTACTCATTCACTATGACAAATTTACCAATACGAATGAGACCATCAGCGAGCCTACTGTAGAAATATACATACTTTGATACTTAATGCGCATGATTTTTTGTTGAGGTAGAAGATGAATTTTGTTGAGCTAACTCAAGAATTTCTGAATGAAGGTGGAAAATGCATATTCCCCAAATAAGCAAGAGGTATTTTTGGCTAAAACCATTATAGGGTCCAAACTTCTGAGGAGAGACATTATTTTATATTCGCTTCAGAGAAACATTATTTATCTCTGTTGGCCAACATACTTTGAAACAACTATTTGGTTTTAATGAATATATATCTTGCCACTGTGCCATCAGTAATTTGAACAGCTTGAAATACTATATGTCATCTTACATTGCTTTCCCTTCGTAGCAAACACAATCACTGGATTGTTTTTCATTGATTTAAAAACATTGACTTGCTGAAGTATGAGCCTGTGTGCAGTCATATTTCTTGTTCTTTCTTCCTCAGCAAAGCCTGCGATAATTCTTTGAGTTTTAAGCAGGTGTCACGCATCAGATCCAAGTGCTTAATAAATGCACCAGAAGTATATTTTCCTTAAGGCCTTGTGTTTATCCCGTTTTCATTTATCTTGTGAAATATTTCAAATAGTTTTCTAAACTCCTGGGAAAGAGCAGGTTAGCATTTCCACTTGGCAAGCAGAACTATACGTATAAGCCTCCCCTGTCTATTGTGACCTTAATCAACATTAGTGATTCCCAGCCTGTGTGCCAAGGGCCCTTGAGGAGCGATCAAAGTTATTGGATAGGGCCCATCAATCCATATGTACGGTAAGCATTTTCTTTGGTAATCTGAATAAATATATCTAACATAAAACGTACTGTTTTTTCCAAATGCATATAAATTCTATCAATAAAATACAACTACATTCATAAGTGATCTTTGATCTTGAATTCATGGTGGTTTCTTTATTTTATATTTTCTCAGTTAATGGATAGTCCAACTGGGTTGTCTGCATTTTTTTCAATGTAATTGACAGTGCTCAATGCATTACATTTTAAGAAAAGATGATGTTATTGACCACAGGTATTGTATTTAAACCAAATTGAAATAATTTTTGTTATACTAATATTGTGAGCTGGCTACTAGAAATTTCACTTTCATTTTATCAATAGCATACTAATAAATTAATCATAATATAACTAACAATAACCATAATAGCTATTGTATTGAGTGCAGGCAGCCATTTCATTTTTACACCAACCCTGTAAAATTATTAATATTATGATTCCCATTTCACTAAGAGGAAATCAAGACATGGAGACTTCAAGAGTATTGCCTTAGCACCCACAGTTAACTAGTAAATAATGTGAACTTTAAATCCTAGTTTAGACACCTGACTCCAAACACCTTGTTCTGTTGATTCCATCACATTGCAGAGCAATATGACATGTAAGACATACATATAGATGCTGTGCTTAATTCTGGAAGGCACTGATTTGTGCAAGAGATATGATGGGAACTTCCTTAATTTATATCGAATCTAATCAGTAATGATTCTTTAAAAACATTTATTTGATGAAGATTTGTTTGTGAAATCCTTAAAAACACGAACACTATTCAAAATAGGCAATTACAGTTACTACCCTTTATTACTAAACCAGCAACCGCCTACTAGACATGGCCAATTTTTACCTACTGTTTCAAATATCAAGAAAAGGCCAAGACAGCCGGGCGCCGTGGCTCACACCTGTAATCTCAGCACTCTGGGAGGCTGAGGTGGGTGGATCACGAGGTCAGGAGATCAAGACCATCCTGGCTAACATGTTGAAACCCTATCTCTACTAAAAATACAAAAAATTAGCCGGGCGTGGTGGCCGGCGCCTGTAGTCCCAGCTGCTCGGGAGGCCGAGGCAAGAGAATGGTGTGAACCTGGGAGGCGGAGCTTGCAGTGAGCCGAGATCGCGCCACTGCACTCCAGTGTGGCTCCAGCCTGGGCGACAGAGCGAGACTCCGTCTCAACAACAACAACAACAACAACAACAACAACAACAACAACAAAAAAGAAAAAGAAAAAAGAAAAAGAAAAGGCCAGGACAATAATGGAGAGAATCAAGCAATGAGATGAAAATTTAAAGGAGTATGGAAGAAAAGGAGGAAAGAGAGCTACGTGCAGTTCAGTCTTTAAAATTTGAAAGATCTAGGGCATTATCAGTTAGTCTCTGGAGATTTCCAGCTCATTTTTTCATTCCTAATTCCTCTGGTAAACTAGGTGCTAGCCTCACTTACCCCCTCTCTTCTGCATCCTTCTTCTCATTATTCTCCTTTCCACTGTGGAAAGAAACTCCTACTGTTTGTTTACAATCCAGAGTTTTAAAGAGGCTGAACTAAAATTGGCTGCTTCTGGGACATCCCTGCCAATGGATGGGATCCAAATTGGCTCTGCCATGAAGAGGCAGCTATGCCCACATAAGGATATTTTGGCTTAGTGCTTCTGTCGTCTCATTGCCAGGCAGACAATCATCCAGGAGTGGGAAAATACAGCCGGGGCAAATGTTTATAGCTAGAGTGGTCAGCTGGTTGGAACACTAGTCTGAAGGCCAGGCTATCTGGATGTCGTGTTTAGCTCCTCATTGGAAGAACTTAATAATGTTGGACAAATCACTTAGTCTCTTAGCTCCCAATTTGATGGACAAGGACCACAGTACATATACCTCTTGTGTACCCAGGGGTAATTTTTATAAGTGCTCCGTTTATTTCTTCCAGTTTTGAGTGCATTGAAGGTAACTTTCTTTTCTGAAACGAGACCAGAGAAATAACTCTTTCGCTGTAGCTTTGCTAGTGATATAGTCAAGTTTAGAAGAAAGAACACTTCTCCCGGCTCTAGAAGAAAGACTTCCCTTTAGATATTTCTCATGGGCTAGCACATTACCTGAAGATGGGAAGACAGGGTGTGTGTACAAAAATCACATGTAGAAAGCATATGTGTAAAACATAGACATATATACAGTATTTATGTAAAGATGTCTTTATCTAGACATTTCAGCATAGCTCCTAGTTAAGCCACAACTTTTATAACAGGAAAGCAAATCAGATTTGACTGCATTGGCTGTTTAAGTGAAGGAGCCACACAGATGGGCAAGAAGCACAGACAAATTGCTTTTGGCTCTGCTTTCCTTTATAACAACATCAGATATTTTTAGTTTCTTTTTCTTTATGCGTTGTGCATGTTTCTGCCTCATATAGAAAGTCATTGCACATTGTCTTCATCAGTTTTGCCACCCTCTACTAGTAGGCAAATTTAGCATTTCATTTACCTTTTAAATTTCTGAGATCTGAAGTTATTAGAGGAAAATTCCATTGTCCAGATGTAGATGATGGCCAAGAAATAGGTTAATGTCATGGAAATAGTTCTTATTAGGAGAAAAGGGAAACTTACATTTTGGACCTCATGGTGGAGGAATATTTCTGGAGAAATATATTGCAAGATAGATTTCCACATTGGTTGGAATTACACAAACTTCAGTTTCAAGAATTAGAAAAAATGTTTTCTACGACAGACCCTGCATTAATGTGATGAACTGAAAGGTTCATTAAAATAATTATGTAGGCCAGGTGTGGTGGCTCACACCTATAATCTCAGCACTTTGGGAGGCCGAGGTGGGCGGATCACCTGAGGTTAGGAGTTCAAGACCAGCCTGACCAAAATGGTGAAACAATGTCTCTACTAAAAATACAAAAAATTTAGTCACACCTGTAATCCCAGCTACTCTGGAGGCTGAGGCAGGAGAATCACTTGAACCCGGGAGGCGGAGGTTGCAGTGGACTGAGATCACACCATTGCACTCTAGCTTGGGCAACAAGAGCAAAAGTCCATCTCAAAAAAAAAAAAAATTATGTAAAGCCCTCATAAACGTTTTACAAGTTGTCCACTTTGTTTTCATGATCTTTTATTTCCAAGTAAGTGGCAGTAGTTGCTATTTTCATATCCAGGCTCCTTGTGATACTACGATGTCAGGTTAGAAAGAGATGAGTATTCTACAGATTCTACTAAGTATTCCAGCAGACTTTGTCATAATTATTATTGTCCTCTATAACCAGTTTATGAGCAAGAAATTAAGAACATGTGACTCAAACAGGACAGCAATTGCTTGAAAAGCTAATCACAGAGCTACCATGTAACCAACCATATAATTTCACTTCTAGGTATCTAACTGAAACTTGTGTTCATATGAAGATTTATCAACCAATGTTTACGGCAGCATTATGGATAACAGTTCAAAATTGGGAACAACACAAATGTCCATCAAATGGTAAGTGAATAAAGAGAATGTGGTATATTTATACAAAGGAATACAATTCAGCAATAAAAGCCATCAATTGTGCATACAGGAACCAACAGATTAACCTCAAAAACATTATGCCAAGTGAAAGAAGCCAGACACTAAGACTATAGGTATTGTATGTTTAAATTTATATGACACTTCTAGAAAAGGTAAATCTATGAAAAAAAAAATACAGATCACTGGTTTCCTGGGGCTGATTAACAGAGTGGAAATCAACTGCAAAGAACATGAGGCAAGTTTTTGGGGTGATGAAAATGTTTTAAATTTGGGGGTGTTGGTTGCACAATTATATATGCATTTATTAAATATCATTAAGCTGATACTCAGATGAATCTTATGCTATGCAAACTGATCTTAGTAAGACTATGATTCTGAATGCTTATCCATTTGTATACATCTATGTCCAATTTCTATAGCTCTGTATTCCAATTTTGCATGCTGTGTAAGTCCAGGGAAATTGAGGTGTCCATGTGTGACATTTACCCTCCTCCCTAATGTTCCAGCTCGAATAGAACTTTTCTGTTTCTTGAATATGCAAAAGTTTTACTCTGCTCCAGGAGATTTTTCTACACATGCTACAACCTCTCCCTAGAATGTTCTTTCCCACCAAACTTATCAAGGTTATTTTTATTTCAAGTTGTTGCTAATGTCACTTCTTCAGAGAGGTCTTCCCTGGCATTGTAAAGGTGATCCCCAGCCCCCAAAATATCTTTGATCTCTTTTGAATTTCTTTCACAGCATTTAGCTTAATTTTGAGTTAGTTTCATTTACATATGTGCCTACACATTTATATGTCTATATTTAGTTTTTTCTCTAATAAAATATAAGCCCTATAAGTAGAGTATATGTATCTGAGTGCCTGCTACAATGTGGATATTTAATATTTTGTGACAAATGAATAAATGAAAAGGAATATTTCCTGCATTAAGCGATGATAAGTTACAAAAATCCTGCATATTTTAAGTAGGTCTGCATTTCCAGTTTCCTTCAAGAATTTCTAGTCATTAACGGACTTATCTCACAGTCTCTACTAGTATCCTGGGAATATTCTGAAATTTACCCGATATTCTGAGGGTCTTTGACATGGGTGTATGTCTTGACAGGGAGAGCATTCTAAGATCTATGAGGGTCACCCTAACTTTCCCAGGTCTATCTCCTAAAACCTTACAAGATCGTAGGAGGCATAAAGGCTCCAGATTTATTTAGTGACCTGTAATTACCAGTGACTAAATATTGTTTTTTGACACCTTATTTGGCACTTCACCTTAAAAAATCTGTTTTTACAATTGAATCAGACCTTCCATTGCATAAACCATAATACAGAATTAATATACAGTTAAATATGGCCTAAATATTGAAGCTTCCAAAAAACCTAATTTTCCTCTCAGGAAGTAGCTTATACTCTAGAAAAATCTCACTAATTACATAATCTGACAAAATAATATAGTATAGTTTTAAAAGCTACAGTTAATACATTAAACATATGGTAATAATTTCTTCAATGATTACTAATTTTTACATTTCTCACTACTAATTATGGTATTAAATTGTTCACTTCTTAATTTGTTCTGTCCTAAGTTTTTATTTATTCCAGACTGAATGGTGATAAAATTGAGACTTCTGTGTTTCTCCCATCAGCTTAACATCATTGATATAAAACTGCTTTGTGTTGTCATGGTTTATTGTCATACTATTCTCGGTGACTTAATTTTCCTGTGAAAATTACCTCAATTTAGCCATTTCAGATGTGAAATAGTTTCAAAGGGTGTTTAACAAATCTTATCAAGACTGTTTTAAATAATTGCAACACCAGTTTGGTAATTGCTGGTTATAATTGCCAACCCTCCTGGGCTGCCTGTTTGCCCCAAGATAGCTTCACTAATAGACACTGCATGGACAAACTGGGCAGTTGGCAAGCAAAGAGTCAAAAGATGCCCAGGAAATACTTTTTGTACTGAAATGAATGGAATGAGTAACTGCTTGGTACTTTAAGGTGTGTTCATGTATTAATTGTCTGTGTCTCTGTGTAAAGTGAAGCAGGATTTGTGGTGAGTGTGGAAGTAGAAATATTAATACTATAAACATTCATTCTCAGGGGCTTTAAAAATTCTATGTATTTAAAAATTGTATATATTTAACTTGACGATTTGATGTACATATATACACATTGTGAAATAATCACCACAATCAACCTAATTAACTTATTCATTATTTAACATAGTTGTTTATGTATTTTGGGGACAAGAGCACTTAGGATCTACCTTGTTAGCACATTTTCAGTATGCAATACAGTATTGTTACCTTTAGTCACCATGCTGTACGTTAGATCTCAAGAGCTGATTGATTTTGCATAACTGAAACTTTGCACACTTTGTTCAACATCTCCCCGTATCTTCTTTCCTCAGCCTCTGGTAACCACCATTCTACTCTCTGCCATTATGAGTTTGACTGTTTTAGATTCCGCATATAAATGAGGTTACATAGTATTTGCTTTTCTGTGTCTGTCTTATTTCACTTGACATAATTTAGATCAGGTCCATCCATATTGTTATATGTAATAGAATTTCCTTCTTTGTTAAGGATGAATAACATTTTGTATATGTGTGAGTGTGTGTTGAGGGGGACAGAGAGAGACAGAGAAAGAAAGAGTGTGTGTGTATACTACCATTTCCATATTTATTCTTCTGTCTGTGAGCATTTAGTTTATTTTCATATCTTGGCTATTGTGAAAAATGCTACAGTGAACACAGGAGTACAGGTATGTCTTTAAGATCCCGATTTTAATTCCTTAGGGTAAATACCTGGAAGTAGGACTACTGGGTCTTATGATAGTTCTATTTATAGTTTTTTGAGGAATCTTCACGCTATTTTCCATAACGTCTGTACCAATTTATAATCCCCTCAAACAGTGTACCAGGGTTTTCTTTTCTCTACATCCTTGCTAAAACTTATTATCTTTTGTCTCTGTAATAGAAGCCATTCTAACAGGTGTGAGGTAGTATTGCATTGTGGTTTTAATATGCATTTCTCTGCTGATTAGTGATATTGAGCATTTTTATATACTTGAATGTCTGTATGTCTTATTTGGAAAAAAAATGTGTATTTAGGTCCCTTCCCCATTTTCTTAAACTGGATTGTTTTCTCTTTTTCTGTTGGACCGTATGAGTTTCTTATAGATTTTAGATATTAACTCCTAATCAGATGAATGTTTCACAAGTATTTCCTCCCATTTCATAGATTGCCTTTTAATTTGTTAGTTGCTTCCTTACCTGTGTAGAAGCTTTTTAGTTTAATGTAATCTCATTTGTTTATTTTTGCTTTTTTGTGCTTTTAGTGCCATACTCAACAAATTGTTTGTAAGACCAATGCCAAGGAGTTTCTCCCCTATGTTTTTTTTTAGGAGTTTTATAGTTTTTGAGCTTATTTCTAAGTCCTTAATTCAAGTTGATTTTTGTATATAGTGTAATATGAAGGTGCAATTACATTTTTTTGGCCTATGGATATCCAGTTTTCCCAATGATATTTATTGAAAAGATTATCTTTTCTCCATCGTGTATTTTTGGCACCTTTGTTGAAGATTAGTTGACCATGTATGCATTGGTTTATTTCTTCACTTTCTATTCTATGGGTCTACTAGTCTATGATGTCTGCCTGTCTGGTGTTATGCCAGCACAGCAATGTTTTTATTACTATAGCTTTGTAGTATATTTTAAAATCAGGAAATGTGATGCCTCCATATACTTGTTCTTCTATCTCAAGATTGCTTAGGCTATCCATGGTATTCTGTGATTCCATATAAATTTTAGGATTGCTTTTTCTCTTTCTGCAGAAAATGCCGTTGAATTTTGATAGAGATTGCATTGAATCTGTAGATTGTTTTGGGTAGTATAAACATTTTAACAACACTAATACTTCTAATCTGCAAATATGTGATATCTTTCTATTTTCCATTTTCTTATCCTTTCATAATTGAGTGGGATGCTGGCTGTGGGCTTGTCATGTGTGACCTTTTTTATGTTGCGGTGTATGCTTTCTATATCATGAAAGAATGTTGAACATTGTCAAGTGCTTTTTCTGCATCTATTGAAATGATCATGTATGTTTTATTCTTTATTTTGTTAATGTGGTATATTACATTTATTGATTTGTGTATGTTCAACCATTATTGCATCCCATGGATAAATCTCCTCTTGTTCATGGTATATACAGTTGAATTTGGTCTATTAGCATTTTATTGAGGATTTTTGCTTCTGTATTTATTGGGGATATTGGCCTATACTTTTCTTTTTTTTTGAGTCCTTGTCTGTTTTTGGTGTCAGGGTAATGTTGGCACCCTCATAAAATGGGCTTGCAGGTATTCTCTCATATTTATTTTCTTGTAAGAGTTTGAGAAGAATTTGAATTAATTCTTTATAAAATGTTTTATAGAATTTACCCATGAAGCCATCTGGTGCTGGGTTTTTCTTTATTGACAGGTTTTTGATTACTAATTCAATCTCCTTATTTATTTTTGGTCTGTTCAGATTTTCTTCTTCTTCATAATTTAGAATTGATAGGTTGTATGTTTCTAGGAATTTATTCATTTCTTCTAGGTTATCTGATGTGTTGGCATATAATTCTTTATAGTATTCTCATGATCCTTTGTATTTCTGTGGCATCAGTTGCAATGTCTCTTTTTCATTTATAATTGTATTTGAGTCTTCTTTGTCTTTTTCTGAATTTAGCTAAATATTTGTCAAATTTGTTTATCTTCTCAAAAAACAAACACCTTTTTA
Organism: Piliocolobus tephrosceles; assembly: GCF_002776525.5. Classification (NCBI taxonomy): domain Eukaryota; kingdom Metazoa; phylum Chordata; class Mammalia; order Primates; family Cercopithecidae; genus Piliocolobus; species Piliocolobus tephrosceles. The sequence goes on along the minus strand of NC_045437.1, from coordinate 86,750,863 downwards.
AAAAATCTTTTCTCTTGCTTTTCTAATCTCTGTTTCATTCATTTCTCTTCTAATAATTACTCTTTCCTTCTTTTTGCTAACTTTGGGCTTAGTTTATACTTTTCCAAATTGCTTTGGGCATAAAGTTAGGTTGTTTATTTGAGATCTTCCTTTTTTCTGATGTAGGTATTTTTGCTATAAACTTCCCTCTTGAAACTGTTTTTGCTGCATACCATGAATTTTGGAATGCTGTGTTTCCATTTTTATCTAAATATATGATTTTTTATTTTCTTTTAGATATCTGTCTTGACCCATTGGTTGTTCAGGAGTGTGATGTTTAATTTCTACATATTTGTGAATTTTCCAGTATTCCTTTAGTTACTGAGTTCTAGTTTCATACCATTGTAGTCAGAAAAGATACTTGATACAATGTCAATAGTCTTAAGTTTGTTAGGATTGCTTCATGGCCTAACATATCATCTATCTCATAGAATCTTTCGTGTGTACTTAAGGAGAATATGTATTCTGCTCTTGCTGGATTTTCTGTATATATCCATTAGATCTATTTGATTTACAGTATTATTCAATTCTGCTGTTTTTATTTCTATTGGTTTTCTGTTTGGGTGATCTATCTAATATTGTGAGGATTTTAAAATCCTCTACACTTACTGTATTTCTATTTCTTTTCTTAGTTCCATTAATATTTGTTCTATATAGTTAGGTGTTCCAATGGTGGTTGAACATTTATGTTTACAATAGTTACGCCTTCTTGATGAATTGACCCCTTTATCATTATATAATGACCTTCTTGGTCTCTCGTGACAATTTTTTACCTAAATCTATTCTATAAGATATAAATATAGCCACCCCTGTTCTTTTGGTTACCCTTTGCATGGAATATGTTTATCCATTCCTCTACTTTTAGCCAATGTGTATCTTTAAGATTAAAATGAGTTTCTTGTAGTCAGTATAGAGTAGGGTGGGTTTTTTTCCCCATTCCACCACTCTGTATCTTTTGATTGGGAAAGTAATCCATACACATATAAAGTAATTGAAGTAATTTTTAATAGATAAGGACTTGTTATTGTGATATTCTTCATTGTTTTCTGGATGTTTTATAGTTTCTTTGTTCCTTTCTTCTTCTCTGGCTGTTTTCATTTGAGATTTGATGGGGTTTTTTATATTGTTACGGTTTATTTCTTCTTAATCTTTCATCTATCTATTAGATGTATTAGATTTTTCTTTTGTTATTAACATGAGGCTTGTATAAAACATCTTACAGTTGTAACAGGTTATTTTAATCTGATAACAACTCAACTTCAATAGCATACAAAAAATCTACACTTTTACTTTCCCAACACACATTTTATTTTACTGATGTTACAATTTATATCTTTTTAAAATGTGTATCAATTAATAAATTGTTGTAGCTCCAGCTATTTTTGGTATTTGTGTCTTTTAACTTTTATACTATCACTAAAAGTTTTTTATTACTTGCCATTACAGTCTTAGAGTATTCTGAATTTGGCTATACAATTACATATACTAGGATGTTTTATATTTTCATATGCTTTCATGTTGCTATGTAGTGTTCTTTTTTTCTTTTTCAACTTTAAGAACTCCCTTTAGCAATTTTGCAAGGCAAATCTGGTAATAATTGACTCCCTCAGCTTTTGTCTGGGCAACTCTTTATCTCTCCTTTATTTCTGAAAGATAGCTTTTTGGGTAACGTATTCCTAGTTGAATTTTTTCCCTCAGTACTTTAAATCTATTATCCCACTGTCTCCTGATCTGCAAGGTTTCCTCTGAGAAATCTGATGATAGTCTTATAGAGCTTCCCTAGTATGTGACAAGTTGCTTTTTTCTTACTGCCTCAAAACTCTCTCTGTCTTTAACTTTTGACATTTAATTATAATGTGTCTTGGTGAAGAATTCTTCATATTCAGCCTATTTGAAGTTCTTTGGGCATCATGGGTCTGACTGTTCATTTCTTTCCCCAGATTTGGGAATTATTCTGTCATCATTTTTTAAAATAAACTTCCTTCCTTTTTTTCTTTATCTACTTTTTCTGGAATTTCCACAATGCATACATTGTTTTACGTAATTACGACCCATAAGTCACACAGCCTTTCTTCACTATTTTCATTCTTTTTGCTTTTTGTTCCTCTGACTGGATAATTTCAAATAATCTATCTTTGAGTTATTTAATTCTTCCTTACGTTTACTTGGGAGTAGCTGTTGAAGCTGTCTATCAAGTTTTTAATTTCAGTCATTGCATTCTTCAGCTCTAGAATGTTTTTGGCTCTTTTTTATAGTTTTAATTCTCTTTATTGAATTTCTAATTTTGTTAATGTATTGTTTTCTTGATACTCTTGTCTATGTCTTTTTTCTTGTAGCTCACTGTGCTTCTTTAAAAGGTTTTTTTTGTCATTAAATTCATAAATCCTCATTTGTTTAGGGTTAGCCACTGGAACTTGATCGTGTTTCTTTGGTGTTGTTATGTTTTTGAGTCTTCATTTTTCTTAAAATCTTGTGTTGCTGTTTTTGCATTTGAAGAAGCAATGTCCTTCTCTAGTCTTTACTAACTGGCTTTGAGAGAGAAAGAAAGACTTTCGCCAGTCTACCTAAAGGTACTGGGAGTCTCTCAGGCATTATGTATTTTTATGCTTGTCCTATTTCTCTTTTTCTCCTCTTTTGGGAATACGGTCTTAGGATTCTGTGCTTTTTCTTGTTCCCACAAAGTCTGTCTGAATGCTGACAGCCTTTCATTTCCTTCTCCAGGAAAATGCCCTTAAGTGTTCACAGTTGTGCACTTTCTCCCAATCTTGCAAAGTTGAGCCAGCTGCTTATATTCATATACTATCGGCAAGGATTTGCCAATGCCTTCTATAGTGGCTTTGTGCATTGTTTTGAGGAAATGTATTGAGAGCTGGGGCACACATTGGCCAGGAGGTGGTAGCTACAGGTGATGTATCCCATGGAATTCATGGGTGGGTCTCTTGGTGAAGTCTGTAAGCCAGTTACAGGGATCTGTGGGCAGTTTTTGAGATCCATGTGTCATTTGCTGTGTCATTTGCTGTGAGCCTTGCCCATTTTCCTTGCTCTTTGCACTCACAGCTCCTTGCTGTTCAGTTGTGCCTGTCTCCTCAGTAATCTGAGTAGGGCAAGACAGTAAGTAACCCCTTGGACAGCATTCTGCAAGGCTAGTGAGGCTGAGTGCCTGATAAGGTTTGGCTTTGTGTCTCCACTCAAGTCTCATCTTGAATTGTAATTCCATAATCCTCACATGTCAAGGGAGGGACCTAGTGGGGAGGTAATGGAATCATGGGGAAGATTCCCCTCTGCTGTTCTTATGACAGTGAGTGAGTTATCATGAGATCTGATGGTTGAATAAGGGACTTCTCCCTTCACTTGGCAGTCATTCTCTCTCCTTTCACCTTGTGAAGAGGTACCTTCCGCCATGATTGTAAGTTTCCTGAGGCCTTCCCAGCCATGTGGAACTGTGAGTTAATTAAACCTCTTTCCTTTATAAATTACCCAGATTCAGGTATGTCCTTGTAGGAGCATAAGAACAGGCTAATACAGTGCCCACTCTGTTTAGACTTTCCTCATAAGACAAACCATCGGCTAAGGGGGTCTATCTTGAGCTGTGCCACCTTGCAGTAGAGGTGACACAGATAAAGTAAAATTGTTCTTCTTACCCCTTCAGTGTGTTTATTTTCACATTATTTGCTAGGATAGGGTTAGGGACTCTCTCCACTGGAACCCCAGGTTCTCAGAGAAATATTCCTGTCTTTGGATAGTTATCAAAATTAATATTTCTGTGGCAATATAATGAGTATAAGCTCGATTTTGCCATCTTACTATTATTGGTTCAAAAATTTTTGATAGTCTTGTAATAGTGTGATGTGAGTAAAATCCATGTTTCAGGCATAAAGTTCAAAAGGGTGTAAAAAATTCAGTAATCAACTTAAAAAGAATATTTTAAAGCAATATTTAAAAAATCAAATCGGCAAACTATGGCTTGCAGGTCAGCTGCCTATATTTGTCAATAAATTTTTATTGAAACCAGGCATGGGATTAGGGTAATGTGAGTGAGGTGGAGTCATTCAAGTGTGGATCTCATGTTTATCTAGAATTGTGATACCTTGCTCCTGTACCCACAAAAATAAAAATAAAAAATTCTAAATTTAAAAAATTTATTATTCATGTATTTATAGATTTCTGCATTCAAAAATAACATGTTAAAGGAATAGGGGTGTGTGCATGTGTGTGTACATATATATACACACACATATAGAGAATATATGTTATAGAAATATATTTTCCTATAATAGTTTCTAATTACTAATTATAGTTATGTGTGTATGTATATATGAAGTATATATTATAGGAAAAGTATATATGTATTTTTACACATACACTGTAATACAGAGAAAATAGTATCTATAAGTTTTTCCTTCAATGATTTATATATCAATGTAAAAAAATTTGGAAAGGACCAAAAAAAGTAACTATTTAAAAGAAAATAGTGTTTTATATTTATCCTACTATTAATGCTCACTGTAGATATGTACTTAGTTGATTACTCGGAATATTTTTCTGAGGATGCCCTATTTCAGTATTTTCACACTCTTTTGACTCCATTATTACATGTGTTGACCTTTTATTTGCAACAGACTCCTCTAAGGATGCAACATAATGTTATAATATAGTGGAGGAATGATGTTGTAGAGTGCATTCCTATCAAGTGTGGCAGAATTGATTGGTTTACGATCTAGGAATATGAAGTTTGAGTCTTAGGAAACTAGACAGTTTGAATTTGCTCTGATCTCTATGAATCGGGAACTTTTTTTCTCCCACATCTCTTGTACTGCTAGGCTTCAAGGTAAGATGGTGTCTTCCTCATTTCTTTTTCCCATATTTCTCCTTAACATTTCCCTGTCTTTGAAAATCCTGCCATGAGATTATCCATACTTCCTTCCTTGCTGCAATCACTTACAGAATGCACTCATTCCTTTAGGATTTTTAACTTTGCCTCATTGTCATTCTTACCAACACCACTTCCCATCACACTTCTTAGGGATCTCAATAACCACATGGATGACACTTGTTGACATTGAGCTTCTTTGTTAATCTATTCCTCCACCTTATGTGAGACATTTGTTTTCAAGGTTCTATCAATTACTACACTCCTTCCATAAACTCAACTTTAAGTGTTCTACTTTGTGACTACCTTCTATTTTTCTAACTAGTAAGCTGACTCCAAAACAAACTCAACTGATTCAATCATGTGTTCACTGTCCTCCCTTATCTGATTTTGTATTCTTATTTTCCTCCTTAAACAGCTTAGATTCCATGGTTTGTAATTATAAACATTACTTTGCATATGCCCACATTTCCCTTGTCTCTCTCTTTTTTAGGAATCAGGATTTAAACCCAATCAGACTAATTCCAGTGTTCGAGCTCCTAATCACTGCAGTATACATATATTATCTCATTTGAGTCTTATAACACACCTGTAAAAATAAATAAGAAAATAGGAGCTTGAGGAAGTTAAGTAAGTCTTCCAGGAACACACAGCTTATAAGTGGTGAAGCAGTATTTAAACTCTGCCTGCTTTGTGCCTACATCTCAGCAGCTAAACTGAGGGCAAATGTATACTAACTCATTGCACTTTTAAATTCGTGACCATTTCCACTAGACTTACAGTGCTGTCCGGCAGACCTACATTTCCTTAGTCTGTTTCATTTTTCCCAATACTTCTACCCTCTTCTCAATCATCAAACTCCCTCATACGTAATCTCTTTGATAATCTTGATGTATATTTCACTGAAATTATAGAAACAATCTGAAAATATTGTTCCCAGTGTCCCACCACCACATCTACCATCCCATCTGCATGGAGACCTACCCATATACTTCACCTTCCCTCTCCTTAATGTAAATCAGCTAACTGTGCTCCTATGCAACCCCTCCAATGTTCACTAGAACCTCATCTAGGTAATTTTCCTACTTAGAAAAAAAAAAAAGCTCCCTTTTTTAATTACATGCCCCTCTCCAGTTTCTTCTCCATTTCTCTTCTCTCTTTCTTTACAACATAAGCCTTCAAAAGAGCTATCAATATACACTGAATCTAGGTCTTCTCCTCCGATTTTCTCCTGTTCCCATAGCAATAGAATTTTAGCTCAACCGCTCCACCAAGAGTAGCTGTTATTTAAGTGTACCAATGTTTTCCATTTTGCTACGTCCATGGATGTTTGGTCCTCATCTGGTTTGACACAATTATGCCTTCTTTTTAAAATAATTTCTTCACATGACTACAAAAACATCACTTTCTCTTAGCTCTATTTCTACTTCTCTGATCACTTTTAAATATCACAGTCTTTGAAATCTCTTGCATTATACCTCTTTACCTACACTTTCTCTTTTACCTGTATGATTCAGTCTCATGGCTTGTAGACTCCATTCTTCTTACTGTTCTAGCCGAAGTTTTTGCTGTCGTCTTTCTTCCTTACACACATGGAAACCAATTTATATGGAGATCCTCTTGTGTCTACTTTAATCATATAATAAAAATCTAGAATTCTGCCACCTTTTCTTTCACTACTACCACTCTTACCAAAGTCATTATAATCTCCTGCCTGGATTGTTATTATGACCTCCCACCTGTTCTCCCTGTCTTTGCCTTTTGTTTCTCTACAAATTATTTTCAACATCACAGCCATGTAAATTGTCTATGTAAAATCCTCCAGTGGTTTTCCACAAGATTCCAATCCAAGTAAAACCCAAAGCCCTATTATCTAAGGCTGTTTCTGCCTTAGACTGAGTAGTTTGTAAATAATATAAATCTATTTTTTACTATTTTGGAGGCTGGGAAATCCAAGATCAAGCTGCTGCAAGCAGATTCGGTGTTCTAGTGAGGGCTCTTCCCTGCTTTTTTTTGTTGTTGTTGAGACAGAGTCTCGCTCTTTTGGCCAGGCTAGGGTGCAGTGGCACAATCTCGGCTCACTGCAGCCTCCACCTCCAGGGCTCAAGCAATTCTCCTGCCTCAGCCTACTGAGTAGCTGGGATTACAGGTATGTGCCACCACAACTGGTTAATTTTTGTATTTTTAATAGAGATGAGGTTTCACCATATTGGCCAGGTGTCGAACTCTTGACCTGGTCTCGAACTCCCGACCTCAGGTAATCTGCCTGCCTCGGCCTCTCAAAGTGCCCTGCTTTTAATATGGTGCCTTGTTGCTGTGTCCTCACATGGCCAAAAAGCAGATGGGGCAAAAGGACCTAGCTAGTTCCCTTCAGTACTTTTATAAGTTTACTAATCCCATTCATGAAGGCTCCACCCTCATGACTTAATTGCCTCCTAAGGCCTCACCTCTTAATACAGTCACATTGAGGTTTAAGTTCCAACATATAAATTTTGCGGGGCACATACATTCATAGCACCTATGAAGCCCCATGACAACTGGTAAGTGCAAAATAATTCACTGTCTTTATGTTCTATTATCTCATCCCTTATTCACTCTGCTCCACACTGGTCTCCTTGTTGTTTCTTGAGCACATCAAGAATGCTTTTCCCTCATAGCCTTTGCCCAGGCTTTTGCTTTGACCTACATCTTTTATTTATTTATTATATCAAACAACCACATGGCTTATTCCCATATAACTGTTATTTTCTGGGAAATGTCATTTTATCAGTGAGACCTTCCTTGACTACACTCTATATAATAGACTTGCCACCATAGTTTTAAAATATGTAGTGCTTGTCAACACACTAAATACTTACAACTTTTTAAAACCTTTTGCTACTAGTAGATATAAAATTCATGTAAACAATAATTGTTTTGAGGTTCATTGCTGTTTCTCCAGCATGTAGAACTATGTCTAAGACAAAAAGGTACTTAACAAACATCTGTTCAATAAATGAATAAATGAAGGAGCCTGGAAAATCTCTTGTATCAGAAAACCTAATTTAAAAATAAAAGTAATGAATTTATTTCCATGGCAAAACTTTCAGCATGGCTACAGAAAATATAGAAATAGTGATTATATAGAATTCAAAGAGCACTGTTTGAGCCTTCACAGCCAAGTGCCATGAAGACCATACGGATGAGAGGTTACCAGAGACTGTTTATAAATACTACCTGTAGGAAGCTTACAATTGAGTAAAGGCAGCAGTGCACTGAAGGGAGAAGAACATATACAAATATGACCTAGACTATAATCCTATAATGAGAGAAGTCAGACTAAATGCTGTGATTTAATTCTTTAGAAAACTGGATCTCATAACATGTGACGTGATGAAGTGACTTTTGTTTACGCACCAGAGTTGAAAAAAAGGTCCATGACATTTGGGTCATATTTTGAATATCAATTAAATGATCTAGAAGATTGACATGCAAATATAAACTGAATGTTTATAAAAATCCATTATTAGGTGAGTAGAAGCTTGTGTAACAAACATTATCACATAAACTCATGTAGACCATTAAGAGAGAGGCTTTCAAAACTGCAGTATTTTCATTTGACTAGTGTTATTCCCATTTTCATTATTTTTGTCCTAAATTTTTTATATAAACATTTTTACAAATTTATACTTAAATTTGCATGATACTTTAGAGAGTTTCATTCTGCCCAGAGTCCCAAGATGCCTCATAGGGTGTCATTTGTGATCTTTCTTTTTGTATCTCATCACTACTCTCTTGGGTTTAACTATAAAGTTGTCCTTTATGTCCTAAATCACTTGGTTAATGACTTGGCCTTTGAGTTTCTTTGGCTCTATACCCCTTACCATCTCCCAGCATCATTTGCTACCAGTACATTCCATCTCCTGAGAACTCCGTCCCTCACAAGAGTCCCACTTCCATCTCTTACTAGAGGAGAGAAGGCAGGCAGCTCATATCAGAGTACATGCAGATGTGAAAGGCTGCCTCCAACCTACAACTTGCCATTCAACTCTGGGTCCATTTGAAAACCTTTAACCTGTCACAAAGAGTAACATAAACATCACTTTGATAAAATTGTTATTTTTTTCTGGTGAAGACAAGAGTTTGATCACTGTCTATATCTGTCTTAGCAGTCATTCATTAAAAAATACTCTTATTTTGACCACTCCACATCTTGAAAACTTCCCAGTGCTTTTTTAAAAGAAAACATAAGTTCTACTTTCCAATCCTAATCATTCGTTTATGTTAAATAGACATTTTATGAGTACCTATTATAGATGCATAAAAATGAATAAAACATTTTTCCTCCCCTTAAGGAGTTTTTAGGTTTGGGAGAAGACAAAAATGCAATGAATCATTAGAAGAGCAATAACTATTATAGTATTGAATGTAAGTACAGAACGTGGGAGAAAGGAGCAATCAATTAGAATTGCCTGATACATAGAAGATTACAGAGAAATGGCATTTGTACCAGCTAATGGAGGGTGAGTCCTGTTCTTTTAATTTTTTTCTAGTTTTTCCTACTCCTTTAGTCATAATAATAAATGTGAGCAAAAGCAAGATGTTGGCATTTATATACAGAGATGATTACTTGTGTTCTCTTTTCCAATAATAGCTCCAGGTCTCTTCTAACCCCAGATGTTCACTGATCTCATGTATGACCCAAAGGCACAACTTTGTACTGTGGCTGGTGTAGTCTGTGGCCAGTAAAATAAATAAATAAATAAATAAATAAATAAATAAATAAATAAATAAATAACATTTGTAACCTTAGATTTCTTTTTTTGACCCAGAGGTTCTCATAAATGACATACACAAAAATGCTATTTCCCTTTGAGATGCACTTTCATTGGTGGAACCAAGGTTCTGTACAAATGCTGGCCTGATAGTGATAGCTATCACTACACTAATTTTGTGTTCCTTTAAAAGGGCATATTGTAATACAAGTGAATGACTGTGGGTGACAAGGATATCTGCTCTAAGTTATAGAAAACATAGCCATTTTTCATGCCTGAAGAATGGCATCTTATTATTAAATTACTTCTAACATACCTTTCAACTGATGAAGATAAATTACTAAACTACAATACCATGATTTTAAACAATTGTTATATTCAGTAAGTGTACTGGCCTGCCAGAGGATATAAGGCTTTTTAACGATTTTTGAATGTATATTAATCTTTTTAGAAGTAACACAATGTATTGATAAGAACATAACATTTAGACTCAGAGGACTTGAGTCTAGTTCTATGTTCCAAGATACATCAGTTACATAATATAGAAGAACCCACTTAAAAATACTGGACCTCAGTTTAATTATGTGTACCATGGGATTGTGTAAACTGCAAAGTACTCAACAATTTTGGATTTTTATTATTATAAAAACAGTATCAATGCACACTGCTTGTTTTTTTTTTTCTGTTTTGCTCTTATTGCTTTCATTTTCTTTCCTGAATAGAGCTAACCCCACAGTACTTTTACAACTTGCTTTTTCTAATTCATCATGAGTTTCTCTGGTGAATTGGGAATTTTACAATTGTGTAGATAGGATACAGCATATGATCAGGAGACTGCTGAATTGTCTAGAGAATTTCACAGTGTTGAGTTACTCATTATTTTAAGAGGAATTTCTATTTTTAAAATCTTATGGATGTGGTAAGTAAGACAGAAGGAATAGACCGATTATGATTTCTAAAGAGAAATGGAAAAGGTGGGAAGAGAGAAAGAAGGTGGCACGGAAAATAAAACATCGTAAGACAGTACAAGAAAAATGCTCCAGGGGGGCATACAACTGTGATTAGATGGATCCATGCTGCTCCTATGGAGAAGGGAGACCTTCTGTACTCTAGCTACTGGGGGATCGCTGGAGGTCACCTGTCTTTTAATAATGTTTTAATAACATCTGGACACTGCCGCTACTGGTTTCAAGGAGAGCTGCTCCAAGGACAGCCAGCATAAGGAAAGAGTTTGCAGAGTTTGTGTTTCAGATATACATCAGTGGTTATATGAGACTAGATTGTTCATTCTTTCAGTAAATATTTCGTTTCTACTATGTGACAGCAATAGCAATAAACATAACACACAAAAATTCCTATTCTCAGGGAGCTTATATTGCAGAGAAATATAAGCCTTTCTTGGGAATGAAATCTTTGCTGGTTTATTGGATTTTTATTTCTTTTCCTTCCCATCCCATTGGATTATTTAATTATCAACATAATGACCTATGGGCATTCTTACTGTATTTCTGTTAATGCAGGTTGCCAGAGGCAGTTTGGTGTAGATGCCGTCCCATCCATCACTAACCAGGTACATGATCTTACCACAGAATCAGAGTCCAAAGAAACAGATGAGTTCTTTCAGCACGTATCTACTTCTCTCTTACCCTCAGTTTAGTGACTTATGCTCTGTCAGAGAAAGGGGAGGAAGTTGTCTCCTCCTGAAAGTAACTTCTGCATAAAAGTTTGCCTCCTTTTGAAGTTTGCTCTCATTTTTTTACAGCATGAATGGTCCTCATAGCTGACATCTAGGCTTCTATAGACCCAGAGTCTGTTAGGTCAGACCTTTTTGCATCTGCAATCAGGATGTGTCACCCTGAGAATAATCTGTCTTAACAATGAAACACAAGGCTTTTCACTGTCTCTCAGGGAAAGCTGCCCCACCAAGTTTGGGATCAGGTATTTTGGCTCATGGAAGACAAAGCATTTCCACTTCCATGGTTACAACAAGATTGTATTTGTTCAAATAGGAAAATATCAAATATTCAAAAAGTGAGTGTGGCAGACTCATGTAGATGTCTCCAATATCTATTTCCTTTTTAAATTTATTAATAGAACCTCCAAATTATAGCTGCCCAAAACAAAGGCAACACTTTCTAATTTCTCCTGCAGTTTAAAGTGGTTAGGTGATCAAAAAGGCCAAAGAGAGATAATGTGAACAACTTCTAAATAGTGTTTTGAAAGGAAGGGCATGCTACTTTACACCTCTCTGCAACATCCTCATCTGGAATGAGAACCCAGTGATCATTGTACTGAGCCATCTTCAACTGCAGGCAGGCAAGTCCTGGTGGGTGGTAAAGTAAAATTAAAGAAGGATTTTACATCTCTAGCTCCATTGAGCTGCCACTCCAGTCCTGAGCTACCTGCTCAAACCTTGATGTCTTTTATAACCGCTGCACTTTAATAGCTTCCTGCTTCAATAGCCTAACATATATCTCAACTAATCTAGAGCTAAATGATGAGGTAATAAATAGACATTAAAATGTTACATTATCAGTAACTTTCTTTGACCAGTGCCAGCAATATTATACATGAAAGTATAAATATATACACACGTATATGTATGTATAGATGTCTACCCCATTCTCTGAGAGAATATATATAGAAAGAGAATGGAAGTATTTTAGGGATGACTAATAAGAGTGTATTTTATAAAATTTTCATTCATTTACTTGTGGTGGCAGGCACCTGTAATCCCAGCTATTCAGAAGGCTGAGGCAGGATAATCGCTTGAACCTGGGAGGTGGAGGTTGCCATGAGCCGAATTGCGCCACTGCACTCTAGCCTGTGCAACAGAGCCAGACTCCATCTAAAAAAAAAAAAAAAAAAGAAAAAGAAAAAGAGAAGAAAAACAAGTTTAAAAAATAATGAAAAAAGATATATCTTGTTAAACATTAAGTTCACATAATTTTATAAATTGTTATTTTGGTGTCGGTAATAACTTTGTTATAATTCATGATCTCTAAAAGTCAATGAAGAAGAGAAGACCTGAAAAGTACATAGAAGAAGGTGAAAATTATTGTATTGTAGATATTCTAATATTGAATTTCCTCATGTCAGATATTTATTTTTTAGCAATAATAATACAACCGTGCTTGTATTTGTTTGCAAAATTCATTTATAAAAACCTTTTTTCTTTGTGAACAAATGGGAAAAATTAAAACCCTAAATATTAACTAAATAATATCTTGATGAAGATTTTAAAACAGTTTGGCTAGCATTTTTTCTCCTTAGAAGTGATGTTGCTGTGAAATGTGAGGATAACACTTCATGTGTTACTGTTTGTTGTGAAGTGGTTTAATAAATGTTTAAACAAGTCATTACCACGTTGACAGCATCTCTTATCATGGAGTTGTAATTTTGAGATTGACTGTCATGCTAGGCTTCCCATCACCTTCCTCTGCCCTGAAAATGCGGGGACACATAAACATGACCCTCAGAGGGTGCGAACAGACTAGATTTGCTGTGAATGTCTGTTGAGTCTTCCTCCCATGTGCTGAAGAAGAGAAAACCATCAGCCCTTCTTTCCACACTGATGTGGCAGCAGGCGAAGAAAGGAAAACTGTGTTTAGTATAGTTCAACTGCTAGGAGAGCACCAGGGTAGCATCTTTGGAGAATAATATGTTTTTGCTTATTTGTAAGTAATCTCAAAAGAAACAGCAAAGAAATTTTTTCTCAACTTGTCTAATACTTTACAAATTTAAACTTGCACGCAAGGAATAAGTGTAGTTTAGTCTTCTGGATCTTTAGAGTAAAGGCCACAATCTTGCTTTCACGAATAGGTATAGTAAAATACAATTTGTGCTATGGGCTGAATGTTTGTGCCCCACCCCCTTCTACCAAACTTATATATTAAAATCCTAACTCCCAGTGTGATGGTGTTAGAAGGTGAGGCCTTTGAGAGGTGATTAGGTCAAGAGGGCAGAGCCCTAAAGAAGGGGATTAGTGACTTTATGAAAGAGGCCTCTTCCACCATATGAAAACACAAGAAGGTGCCACCTATGAGCCAGGAAACAGGCCCTCACCAAACACTGAATTTGCTGGTCCCTTGACCTTGAACTTCCTAGTTTCCAGAACTGTGAGAAATAAATTTCTGTTATTTATAAGCCAACCAGTTTATATATTTTGGTATCAAATGAACCAAGGCAATCTGTGACATTTATTCATTTAATAATAGTTATGAGCGCCTATTATGGGCCAGGAGAATAATGAGCCCAACAGGTATCACTTCTGTCCTCTTAAAACTTAAAGTCACATGGTGGATCTACATTGATCTTTGTTTTCATCTTCCTGTAAACTCAGGAAAATTACATTCAGCAAAAACATGACTCTATGATCCTCAGGCTGCTCTACCAGGAACTCTTCCCCTTGAGCTTTATCAATGAGACCAAGTATGACCAGAGTTGGTATAGTACCTTCAGTCTTACAATCTTAAAGATGGAAGGTCCCTGAATTTATCTGCTGCAGACTTTTTCTTGAAGGAACTCTACCAGGTGGATGGCAATTCAGTTTTATAAGGGTATCCTTCCAGATGTATTTTAAAATTTGTTTATATGATCATACAAGGAAATGAGGTCAGTATATGTTTGATCATAATAGATCCATGTTTAATCCTAGTGACCACCATTGCTTCATAAACGTTGCCAACATGAAATATTTCAACAATATTTTAGGGACTAGTTGGGATTTTGGTATCCACCTTCCTTCCCTATTGAAAATCAGTAAAGTTGCTCATCTCAAGTTTTCTGTCATCTTTCCCATTCTCGTCAGGAGTTGTCACTTTGCGGATATATTTTTTGGTGGTCACCACTGAGAGAAAGGGTGAAAGTGTCATCTAGTGAGTAGAGGCCAGAGATAATTCTAAACATTTTACTATGTACAGGATAGGCCCCCACAATAAATAATTATTTGGTCAAAAAATATCAGTGTTTAGTGTGAGATAATCTGATTTAAAACAACTCAAATTATTTATGTTTTTGTTAAGATATTTTCTTTAAAATCATTTTTTCTGTCTCTCCCCTGATACACAATTATACCCAGATAAAATATCAGTTATTGAAGTGTAGTACCCTTTCTTTCTTCACTGGTTTATTTTTTACTAAACATTTAATGTGTGTCTGTACTAAGTACTCTAGGAAACATAGTGACAATAAGTCTTTGTCTCTGGCTTCATTATCAAAAATGTATCTGTGAATTAAAATCATCACAGTTTAAGGTTAAAAACTGGTTAATCATACAAGAGCAGACAAAAAGTACCAGAGGAAGTCAGAAAGATTTGATTATATCTTGCTGGAGCAATACAGAAAATACAATGGAGGAGGGAGCATCGGAGCTGGGTCCCGCAATTTGTACATGCTGAGGTTAGGGGACAGTCAGGAAGTGAGAAAGGAAGAAAGGTATATGGAGCTAGCTGGGGCAGGCAGGGGCAGGCTTATGGGACAGTCAGTGGTGGCCAAGTTTGGCTTGAGGGTGAATGCAGAAAGGTCAATACAGTGAGATGTAGTTGGGAAAAGTCTTCGTTTTCTTACCCAGCTCTTAACAGCAAAGGCCAAATTGTTTCTTTATTATTCTGAAAATGTGCATGTCAGAATCACTATAACAGTTTTTAAAAATTATGTCAAATTTTCATATTGTACATTAAACAAACTAGATTTTTTTATTGCAATCTAAGCTTGTTTGATGCTGTCCTGAGTTTCCATGTGTTTTTACTGCTTTTCCATCAGCTCAGGTTTTTCATAATCAGCAATCAACAAGCAGAAGCTGTTTTTTATTCATTTTTGAGTCTGAAAATTCACCTTGAATATGCACATTCTCACAGCCTCAAGGGTCATAATAACCCAAAAATACATTATTTAGAAGACAGCTCAGTGATTCACTCCCCAGTTTAGAGTGATAACAAAGTCTAGCCTGAGACAATAGCATTGATACTGAACATCTTTGGAAAGATCTATAAAAATGTGGCATTACATGCAGGTGCAATATTTAAATAGTAGTGATTTGGGAAGGTCATCATATTTTCCTGAGGGCTTGACTTAAACTGCTGATTCCTGGGCCTCTGTCTGTATTGAATATACTGAATCAGGATGGAGAAGAAAACAGCACAAAATTTCATTTTTTTTTCTTTTCACAAGCACGTTAGGTGATACTTGTGAAACTAAGGTTTAAGAACCATTGTAGAAGATAGAAGACTCAGACTGTAGTTAATCATGTTGCAGATGTGATAGTCAACAAGTGTAAGAAATGAACTGGGCTCCAGATATGTGGCTTTGTGGGGATGAGTGAGGTCTAGGAGAATGGATTGAATTATGGTACACAAAAAAGATGAAGATGGAAGAAAATACAGAAAATGGAAGTTAAAATATTCATTTGTTTGTGATTAGCATTACTGAGAGGGAATTCCTGTATTTAAAAAAAAATACATCTATTTATTCTGTTGTAAAAGTAGAGACTTAAAGAAGGCATGAAAATATGCTTAATTGTTCATTACCAATCAGTTTTTGGGATTTACCTGCACATGATTGTAAAAATATGTTGTTGTTTTTGGATTCTGATCAAAAGAAAAGTTGGGGGCATATATGTCGCTCCTTTCCCTTTTGCTGAGCTAGTAAAAATATTATAAAATTATATTAATTTTCAATTGAGGTTCCATCTACCTTTGTTTTCTAATTACATCGATCATTCAGGTTATAGTAACTTGAATGATTGTTTTTATTTTTCCTATTCTTATTCTCTTATGCATAAGTTTCGTAAAGTCCCTACCTTGTTTTATGAAGTGCTTCGGTATTGTATTCATGTTTTGATTGTCTTTTAAAGCATAATTGTACTAGGTATGCCTCCAAGGCCATCAACTATAGAGAAGACTATGTTCATGCTCTGCCTATAACGTAGAGGTGAGTTCTATAATCAAAATAAAAATGTTTTGACAATGAGAATGTCCCTCTGTATACTTGATTTGAAGGATCCAATTTACCTGCAGTCTGCCGTGGCCTTTATCATAACTTTATTACTCTTTAGCACATGTATTTTCCTCTGTAAAATCAGAATGCTGATGTCACGCCACCCTGCATTGTGATGATTATATGCAATCATTATGTAAAGCACTTAGCCTGAGAGGTTTCCAATAAATATGACTCCTCTTTTATTACCTTATTTATGTAGTAGAATTGATTAAAATGACTTCTGGCTTCCTCCTACCTAGCACAAATTGAGAGTAGAAATTACTTTGACTTAATGTGGAAGATTGGAATACTTTTTATCATATTCAGTGCTTCTCTCTGTGGACCTCCTTCTGCAGAGGAGGCTTATATATCCCTGCAGTTCTCCACTTAGGCACTGCCATGTGACTAGCATTAGCTAATGAAATGTGAGTGGAAATGATGAGTCATTTTCTAGGAGAGGTGCTTAGAGCCAGTGCATGATTCACAGTGTTCTCTTTTTCTCTTTGCTACCAAGAGAGACAATGCTTCATAGAAGCCCCATAGAGAGGCCACTCCATCAGCCTCCATACCGGCGAGAATGCTGTCTGAATCTGGAGCTGGGATAAAGCTGGCCCACAATGAACACGAGCCATGAATGAGAAAGAAATATTTGTTAGAAACCACAAAGATTCTGTGGTTATTTTATGTTGCATAACTAACCCACATAAAGAATTCAGTGAGGAATAAATAGTAAAGCATACTCCATTACAGTCCATTTGAAGTCCCACTATTCATCTTAAGCTTTCCTCAGCCATGGACGTAGGTCATAGCGGTCCGTTTTGCCTCTCAAGCCTTGTTTGGCCTCCTGACTGGGCACCTTGCCAAACCTGCTCTAAGGCATTGTAAAGTGTTTGAGGGAATGTGACTCTTTTAAAATCCCCACAGAGAGGGTATGCACCAAACAGCTTCTCCAAACCTCACTGTAGAATATTGGCAGATGTATTTTACACTTCAATATAAAGCAAGCATCAGTGGGTCATACCACTGGACACTTTTGGAAGTCAATGTAAACAGAAAATGAGAGAAGTATACCTAGCTTAGAGGCCTGCAAATTTCAGGGCAGGGCTATTGTTTCTAGAACGCAGTCTAGTCATCCTGCTTGAGTATGACTGTCAACAATACCAGGTCCACATGCTTTTTTAAGGAGGAACATTTATTTATGGTTTTAGCATTTGCTGAATTGTCCCCTCAATGAGCCACTGTATTAAGAGCATTTAACCTAAGACGTTTGGGGTACGACCTTAGAACTCTTCTGAGAATGTATATAAAGTCTACATGGATTTTGAGCCTACATCTATGTAAAAAGATACCCTGTTATATTTTAACTAGAAATATTATTTTGATGTAGAAAGGATCATTCAAAAATATTTATCAGACCAGGTGTGGTGGCTCATGCCTGTAATCTCAGCACTTTGGAGGCTAAGGCAAGAGGATCACATGATGCCAGGAGTTCGAAACCAGCGTAGTCAACATAGAAAGACCCATTTCTACGAAAGAAAAATAAAATAAAAAAGTAACTGGGTGTGGTGGTGCACAACTGTAGTCCCAGTTGCTTGGGAGGCTGAGTTGGGAAAATTGCCTGAGGCCAGGAGTTTGAGACTGCAGTGAGTCATGATTATGCCACTGTATTCCAGCCTGTGTAACAGAGTGAAACCTTGTCTCAAAAGAAAAGTATACATATATATATATATATAAATGTATGTGTGTACATACATGTACATACGTGTGTATATATATATGAATGTGTATATATATGTATTTATTAGTCTGTTAAACTGACTTGCTTTTCTTATTTCTGGAAAAAGTGTCATAAAAATGTTCAAAATTTTATAGAATTCCACTCATCATTCAGCACAAAAAATTAGAGCACTCTATCTATTTTTTTTCCTAAAGCAAGGGTTTCCTGTAAGTACCCACATGTCTTAAATATTTCTCCATGTCATTAAGAGGGGATGAACTTAAAGATACACAGGTAATGTTTACGTTAGAATGTTGTAAGGTGGTATATCTTATACTCATTTTGCAAAGACTGATGAATACTATCATAACCTGGTGTATTTTTGAAGATTTCTCTTTCACTATTCATTCAGAAATATAGATTGGATTCTGACTGTCAGGTGCTGCAAACATAGTATGTCACTATGAACATAGTGAAAGAATAGCTTATATTCTGGGGCATATATACAGCCTTCATTATTTGTGATGTAATCTCTTGAAAGTTTTTCAATTTGGAAAGCCTGATTTAGGGTGGTGAAATAGCAAAGTGACCGTGAAACAAACATGTATTGAACTTTAGGCAGGCCAGAAAAATGTCGTTGCATAAAGATGTTATTGATCTAATTAATTAAAGTCAATTGTACTAGTTTACCGATATTGAAACCCCAAGCAAACAAAATGTTCAAGAAGTAGGAATGTGAACAGTAGAAACAAGAAAACATGTTTGGATATATTTTAAGAGGGAGATTCTCAAATAAAAGAGATATAAGCTGTTTGGTCTGCATTAGTCTCTGGCTTGGATTTGCTGAAAAATGATGTTTTATGATATTGTCAATTCTCTCTTATAATGTTCTATATTTGTAAAAATGGCTACTGTATTTGGTAAGTCTCAAATTTTCTTATAGATTATGAAAACAATCTATGTGAAAATTCACATGTCAACAATTGCCTAATACTTTCTAGATCATGGTATTAAGAAGAACTTTGAGATGATATTTAGGCTTTTGCAGGAAAAAAGAGTCCTTATAAATAAGTGATATGTACTATGATGAGATGTGTTGATGTATTAAGGAAGGCAACTTTATCATGAATATCATGTATTTGCCATCCTTGTTTTATAACACTTTATAGTTATAATAAGTTAGAATTTGTCACCTTCTGATATTCTCTAAGTCAGATTATCAAGTGATTTCTTCTTTGATTCATTACTGTGACTTTATTAAATATTGCTAAAACCTCCTTTAATTTTTGAGACATTGGTGCACCTTCATCTTGGGTGAATTTCGAGCAGTGGTTTACTATGGAGGCATAGGAGAGTATATCAAGACCCAAAGATATGGTTGAAAGAAATTCTGAAGAACAAATGCTATCTCTTGATAATGTTGCTCAATAATTATTATGAATGTGGGTTGGGATAATGGTGGGAGTTGGGGAAGGTTTAAATACAAGTAATTTTGAATTATACTGTAACATTGAAAGAAGTTTAGATTATACAAATTTATGTGGAAACTTACTCCTGAGTAATATATTGAAATATTTACATTCATATCCAAACAATGCCAACTTGCTTCATGAAGTCAATAAGGGTTAACAAAATCTTTAAGCTGATTTGTGTCACATTAGGTCAATAAGGGTTAACAAAATCTATAAGCTGATTTGTGTCACATTACTGTGGTAACTGTAGGAAGCAGTTCACAGTGGAAAAATCCCAAATATTGCTAATTCTGTTAATATTTTATTTTCGCAGCATTTTTTTTTTTTTTGCTACTTTATAATTTCCCACTTTCCTTGAAGGGAGGTTGAAGTATGCCAGGCATAATTTATCTTATATTTCAGTTTTGAAATGCATATGCATATTTCTGTTTAATAAACTTTTTATAGAAGTTAATTTTCAGCAAAATGTAGAAATCGAAAGTATACAGATTGATAAGTTTTCACCAAGTGAACCCATATATCAACCACACAGGCCAATAAAGTATTACTAGCACTCATGAGTCCTTTTCTCAGAGGTAACCAACTATCTGGCTTCAAATTTTTTAGATATCTCATTTTGAACTTCATGTAAAAAGAAACAAACAGTGTATGTCTGGCATCTTTTGAATAACATTATGTTTGTGAAATTCATCCATGCGATAGTGTTTAATACTTGTTTATTCTTTCACATTGCTCTATAAATTTTCCTGTATGAGCATTTTAATTGACTTATCCATTGATGAGGATTTGGGCTGATTCCATCTTTGGCTATTATCAATAATGATGTTACGAACATTCTTAAACATGTGTTTTAGTGCATACACCAAGGTATTCTATTCACTTTTAGAATATACCTAAAAGTGAAATTGGTATGTTATAGAGTATACATATATTCAGTCTTAGTAGAAACAGCTAGTAGTTCTCCAAAATGGTTGAGCCAATTTATACTTCCAAGAGAAATATATATGACTTCCAGTTGTTCCACATTCGTACCAATAAGGTCTATTGTCAATCTTTTAAACTTAGCTCTCTGGTGTTGTATAATAGCATCCCATTTGCTATAGTATGAATATCCTTTCTAAAACCCATGTTGAAATTTAACAGTATTGGGAGGTAGAGCCTTTAAGAGGTGATTAGCTTATGAATGGATTAATGTAGTTAACTCAGGAGTGAGTAAGTTATCACAGGAGTGAGTTCTGGATAAAAGAATGATTTTGGCCCCCATTTGCTGTCTCTAAAGCGTACTTCCTCACTATGTGATCCCTTCTGCCATGGGACTACCCTTGCCAGATGTCAGCACCATGCTTTTGGACTTTCCAGTGCCAGAACCATGATCCAAATAAACTTCTGTTCTTTATAAATTACCTCATCTGTGGTACTCCATATAGCAGCAGAACACAGATTAAGAATACATTGTAGTTTTAACTTGTGTTTCTCCAATCATTAATGAGAATGAGCACCCTTTCTTAATTATCCTCTTCTGTGAAGTGCATACTTCTTAGTTTTAAATAAATTGTTTGTATTCTTCTATTAATTTGTAGAATATTTTAAACATTTGTGTTAGTTCTTTGTCATTTTTATGTTTGCATATTTTCCCCCTGATTTGTGACTTGCTTTTCCATTCTCTTAATGGTATATTTTGATTAAAAGAAGCCTTAATTTTAATGTAGTTCAAGTTCTAGATCTCTTTTCTTATGGCTAAGGCTATTTGAATGCTTTTCAAGAAATCTTTGTCTATTCAAAGTAAAACATTCTATATTATTTTTCTTAATTCTTTATTTCTTATTGCCCTTTTACATTCAGATCCACTATTTGAAAGTGATTTTTGTTTATGGAATACAATAGAAATCAAGAATCATTTTCTTATATAGATATCTAACTTGATCAATACTATTTATTAAAAATACTGTTGTTTCTTCATTGCTCTGCAGTGAAATTTTTGTTATAACTTATATGCTTATATTTGTGAATCTGTTTATGGACTCTTAATCTTTTCCAATGTTTTGATTATGTCTCTTTGCATCAATACTGTACTATCTTAATAACTACTTTAAGGCCTTGACATCTACTGGTACAAGTTATCCTGATATGTGTGACCATCATTAATTTCATGATTCTGGGGACATTTTATAAAGACAGAACTTCATAAAATGCTATCTTCATCTTTAAATTTTCATTCTGACACATTTTTGTCTTTCCTGTGGAAAAATAGATTTCAAGCCACAACCTATTTTATAAGGATACTAGGAGAAATGCTCATTTTTATAAACACCATCTAACTACTGCTACTACTACTACTACTACTACTACTACTACTACTACTACTACTACTACTAGTAGTACTACTACTACTGTCATGATGAAACTAAGCTTTACAAACACTTTAAAGGAAAAATAATTCAAGGAATTTCCAAAGTTTCTAAATGTGTCAATATATTTTTTTCATTCAGATAAGAACTAAAAATATCCACTGCATACTAGGCCACATGAGTTTTTTCATTCCTGCTTAATGTATATCTTATGAAAGTAATGAAAATTCATAAATAGTATAAAGGATTTATTTGTCAGTTTAATAGGTATATTATAACAGCATCTCAAGTTTGTGACCAAAATTTCAACTAGCTATTTTAGTTTGATAAAAATATTATAGAGAAAAACATAGTTCATTATGTTCCTACTAGCTGTTTGAAAAAGTTCGGCCTTTGCTATGCATGGTTTCTCTGTATAACACTTGGTGGAATTGTAATGCTTTTACTGTCACCTCTAAATATCATTACACCTTAGAGAATCTGCAGAGTTATATAACACTGGGATAATCAAAAATCACACCCCTTTCATAGCACAGACTCTGAGTTTTGCTGATATAGAAAATGCAGAATCCTAAGACCTTCAGCTATCTTACCTAAAGTTTATAGGAAGGCAGAACAATAAACCAATGACTGAAAAGAAATTAAGAAAAATCTCTCCTGCAGTACAAATGAGAGAGAATGGACAAAAATAAATCAGGCTCCCCTAGCTTCACTTATAGTCCTTTTAACCAACAATATTTTCTTTAGTGCCTGGCCTACTGCCATAAAGAAATTCGGAATTTGAATGCAAATTGATTGTTAAAAAAACAGATATTTAATTTGGAAATGAGCAAGGTAATTAAGAAAGAATAAGAATATTTCTAATCTCTGAGATTTTCAGAGGAGTGAACTAAACCAGATTTTTAGATCATATGGTTGTACATCATATGGTGCTGCAATGAAAAAAAAATACGCAGCAGAAAAATTATTCTTTGTTTCAGGGATAAAATTGTTATGTTTTTCTTCATTGACATTTCTGTCACACTCAAGTTCCTGAAGCAAACACTCCTTTCTTCATTAACAATGAAAGGAGTTCACATCAGAGCTCAGCTACTTAAGAAATGCAACGGATATCACTTACACAGGTCAATTACAATTTCCAGTAATGAAAAACAAGAAAGAAAAATGTTCGTAGTCTCACATGAGACTGTAAAATTTGGTGATTTTTATGCATTTGAAAACTGAGACTTGGGGCTGAGTGCAAACAATACACAGGCCTGGCTGACACATCCAGAATTCCTGTAAACGCAGTTGGAGATTTCACATAAGCCTCATTCAGGAGCTGACACCTCATTCCCAGAGAATAAACTTACCTTCTACCTACATTTCACAAAACTCACCTGTCATGATTATGTCTGTGTTGCTCAATGTCTGGTCTTATTTCACACTAGAGAATCAAAGACTACTTGATGAATAATTATCTGCCTATTCGTTTTTAAAATTCCATTTTCTAGCTTCCACTTTCACTTCCTAAGCCAGGATTTACTCTCATAGTCCTTTGCTAATTATGTAGATTATCTGGTGCTCTAACAAGGCGGTAGTCAGTGGCAGTTCTGCTCCTAGTTTAGGTGAACTCTTAGAAAATACCCTGGAAGTACACAGAACTGCAGTAGCTCAACGTTTCAATCCTAAGAGTAGGAGCTTATGGGGAAATGTCATCAACTAATATTTCTATTTAGCATTGACCTTCATTATTTTACTTTATTCTCTTGTGTCTGTGTGTATATGTTTGTATGTACGTATTTAATTGCTCATAAAGCAATCGATTTTTTCATCCAACCCCTGAACCCGGCACTGTGGTGCTGGCAAGTGGACTGATTATGTTTGAAGCAGCTCAACATTTCCTCTGTCAATTGGACGGATTACCAAAATTTGCTAGAGAAATCACCCTGTGCTTGTTCTTATTCGTTTGCAAGAAATGCTCTTACATACTTTTGAATCCTTCCTGACCATGCTATTTTGGAAGATAAGTTTAACTTCTTGTGTACTACCTTTCTTTGATAATGCTGTTGTTTTGTAGCCTTCTGCCACTGGCTATTTGTGATCAGTGTTATTTTAGAAGAATCAATATACACTTCACCAAGGGGAATCAATTTTCCAGTGTGCATGTGATTGCTAGTTTTATATGATGATTTGACTGAACTAAAAAATGCCCAGATAGCTGGTAAAACATTATTTCTGGATGTGTCTGTGAGGGCGTTGCTGGAAGAGATTAGCATTTGAATCAGTAGACTGAGTAAAGAAGATGCCCTCACCAGTGCAGATGGGTGTCATCCAATTCACTAAGGGATCGAAGAAAACAAAAATGAGGAAGAAGGGTGAATTTTCTCTCTGTTCGACTGACACGTGCATCTTCTGTCCTCAAATATTGGCACTGCTGGCTCTCAGGCCTTTGGGTTTGGACTGGATATGTACTATAGGCTACCCTGCTCTTCTAGCTTACAGAAGGCTGATAATGGGAGTTCTCAGTCTCCATAATCATGTAACCTAATCCCTCATAATTATCTATCATCTATCTATCTATCTATCTATCTATCTATCTATCTATCTATCTATCATCTATCTATCTATTTTCTATCTATCTATCAATTAATCATCGCCTAGCCATATCCTGTTGGTTTTCTTTCTCTAGAGAACACTAATACAATGCATTTCACATGCTTACGTAAAACCTCCCACAAATAACTTTAACATTTTTTTTTCTGTAGTGGGAAAAGTTGTGATTTAAGGAAATTAAATAAAAACATAAGATAGCAAAGATTTAAGTGACTATTGTGTAGTAGAAACTGTCACATGTGATATATGATATACAGAACCAACTAAAGATGCATGTTTACATTTTTAATGCATATTTTATTATACTATTGAATAGCTTAGATAACTGATACTGAGAAGGGAAATTTATTTGTACAAAGTCACATATTCAGTACTTACATAGCACAGAATTCTCTGACAGAAATGTCAGCATTTGTACTATCACTTAATTACCACATACAGCTGACATTTGAGTGTTCGTTCACTTATGTCAATCTCTGTGTCAAAAGCTTTTTTTTTTCTTTTTCTTTCTTTCCTTTTTTTTTTTTTTTTTTTTTGGTGGGGGGACAGGGTCTAGGTCTGTCACCCAGGCTGGAGTGTAGTGTTGCCATCTCAGCTCATTGCAACCACCACCTCCCAGGCTTAAGCAATCCTCCCATCTTAGCCTCCTGAGTAGCTGGAACTACAGGTGCATGCCACCACACCCAGCTAATTTTCGTATTTTTTTTTAATAGATGAGTTTCGTCATTTTGCCCAGGCTGGTCTTGAACTCCTAGACTCAAGCAGTCCACCTGCTTTGGCCTCCCAAAGTGCTGGGATTACAGGCATGAGCCACCATGCCTGGCGCAAGAGCTTTATGTGTACTATTTCATTCAATCCGCCAAGTAATGTGTGAGGGCTTAATATCCATTAAGTATACTAAACAACAACAATTTCACCTTTCAAGAGCTTGAGAGACTTGTGCAAAGTACCTTACTGGTAAGAAGCAGTGCAAGATTAAAATTCAGGTGCACATAAGATCATGGCCCAGACTTATCCTCGCTGCACTAGAAGACTCTAGAAGACTCCACAGTTGTCAGCAGGAAGTAAGGAATTTTCAGAATTGATTTGGTTCTCTTGATTAATTGATTGGGTCAGTGGTTCTCAACCTTGACTCAATGAATCAGGCGATATGGGCTCCAGGCCAGATCAATTAAATTAGAATCTCTGGGGAGAAGGGCTAGGTATAGTTTGAAAGGTCAGCAGGTGAATATAATAATGCACAGCCAGTCTGCGAATCATTGCTCTGGTTGTATCTAAGTCCTGCCTTGTTTTCCTCCTACTTGCCATCAACTGGTGAGTTCTGTCTGCAGGCCCAGGCCTGTTCTAGCTCCTCTTCCTCATGCAATCATGGGCCTCCCTCAACTTTGGTGTTCAGTGAGCTGACATAGATACATTTACAGATAAGTTGCAAGTGATAGGAAATCTGGCCCTTACTGGATTGCACAAAATAGTGTTCACTGGCTCTTGAAAACTTTCTGGTACCAAATGTAGCTGACATCAGACTTCACTTTCACTAGAGTGGTACATTCCTGAGTTTACTATCAACACTCTAGTCCAGTGAAAGATGCTCCCCTGTAGCTGAAATGCAAGTCCTTCTTTGACTCTGATTGGCCTGACTAGCATTCTCCATCCATCCCTATAGCATCCACAAGGGATTCTCTGGGTGTGGCTTGGTTTATTCTGAGCCACTGGTTCCATCTTTGCAACCTGAAAGTAGAATCAGTTGTAAGCTCAGCAGAGAGTTGAGGGTAGAAAGGAATGGTTCTTCCTCAACAAAATTAGCATATAATTGTCTTAAGAAATAAAGAGAATCCCTTCAATCTGATGTTTAGTGTACATATTATATTCACCCGAGGACTGTAAAAAATGTATTCAGTCCCCTCCTGAAGAGGCTCTAAATGAATCCACAGGTGTCCATTTAGCCTTGAGTGACATCATCTCCTTTCTGTTTCGCTCCCCATTATCTCTCTCCTTTCTAGAACTGACCCCAAACAATAAAATGCAGCCTGAATACTTCATTCACTGCTCAGATTTTAGTACTCATGAAAAGCAAGATAAAATAAAACATACTGGACTGAATTATCTTTTGAAGATAATTTGCAACCAAGTCACTCTGGCTCATCTAGTCAGTTTAGAACTTGATTTTGCATTAAGAATTTGATTAATTCTTTTCAGGTTTTGGGGCCTCAAATTTCCTGTCTATAAAATAGTGAAATGAAGCTATATGATTCTAAAGTTTCTTCCAGCTCCAAAGTTCTGTAAATTCTATCCTAACTTAATTTCAATTTAGTCTATTTTTTTTCTAAAATAATTAAAACATATACTCATTGAGATTTAAGGGTCAGAGGGTAATTATATAGTTCTATTTTCTTGGGACTGTCCAGGTTTTCACCTTTGTTCCTAAGAAATTAGGAATCGTGCCATATATTATCCTCATAGACTTTGTGGTTTGGATGATAAATTATATGGTCATTGTAGGGACTGTGTTTTATGAGAAGACACGGCATCTCGATTCTACTACTAATAATTAATATTTATCGAGCACTGACCATGTGTCAGACCATATTGTCAGTGCTTCAAATATTTTAATTCACTTAATCCTCATAACAACACTGTAAGTCAGGTAACCTTGTTAGCCCCATTTTATAGACGAGAGCAAGCTTCAGAGATGTTAAAAATCTTGCCAAATATCACAGAACAAATAAGTGCTAGAGCAGTATAGTCTTTTCCTCTCACACTTAATACATTTGCTAACTTAATTAGGTAATTAATTAAAGTGAACAAAAATAACATGAATGGAATCACTAAATGAAAATATTGATCATAGGTTTGGAAATCAGATATAATATGGTTATCAATTATAACCCAAACTGTAAAGTAGAAGATGCCAATTATGAAAACCCAGTGTAGGCAAAATTCTGAAAAGAATAATGTAAAGAAATTTATGGTATCACACATGTAATATGTGTCTCAAGAAAACTATTTGTATCATTGGCCTTCCCACTCCAAATTATACATTTTAATGACAAAATTAAATTATAGTAATGTGTATATGACCTTTTGTATCAAAATTTACCTAATAAAACATGTGATATGCATGTTTAAGAAAACTATCATTTTTCTCCTTCTTTTTGACTTGTGTTCCAAGCTCCCTAGTTTTTTTTTATTTCTTGCTTAAAGGAGTAGCTATAGAAGTCATTCAGTTACTATAAAGTTATTTTCTTTTTCTATTTTAAGTTACTATTTTTTTCTGCAATTGTCCTCCAGTTAAACTACAAATGATTATTCAAATGTCTTGGACAACTGTTTTCTCAATTATTTGTTTATATGTATTTATTTATGTATTTACGTATTCATTTTTAGAACAATGTGTGACAAACTTGTCTAATTATTGTCTTAGGATCCCCAGTTTAGATCAGCTACTTTAACTTTCTCAGAGAGTAATTCCAGTAATTGCTAATTTTGACAATTATCACAGATGAAGCTAAAGATTAAGATAATATGAACAAGAATGAGAATAACTCTTTTGGACTACAAACAATTTTTGTTGCATTGAATAGAATACAAATTCTGAAAGAAACTTGGTTTAAAAGAATACCAGATAAAATTTTAAATTGAACAATCAAAAATTTATTTAAAATATTGTAAAATAAATTTATGTACTGGTAAATATGACCTGTGAATTCTATGAGTAGATTAATATTTTGGAAACTGAGTTCACTTAAAAAAAAACTTGAAAATCAAGTACACAGTAAACTTTGTGATTTTCCCATAATGCATGAGTTCTTTTTTGACTTGAATTTATTGGCATTAATCTTCATAAAAAAATTGCCAGATATGTATTTTTTGCCCTAATGATTTGAATTCAAATGACTAGAGCTTTATTTATCTACTTTTCAGTTTTTCTAATATTAAATATGAAAATATACATTCATTTTAATTAGACTTGTTAGAAAACAAATGGAAGCATCTTTGTATATTTTAATGACACAAATTATTTTGTTATTGATGTAATTCTTTCAAACTGTAAATTTTGTTGCTTTTGCCACAAAGTCATAAGTCTGTCACATTTTTCCGTGATTGACAGAGAGCCCTTGAATTAGGCCGGCTGTTGGAATGCTGTGCAGTTACTGCAAAAGCTTTCTGGAGGCCTCGACTATCACATTTTCATCAAATGTGAATTCCTTTTTGTACGTGTACATATTGTACAGAGAACAGAAGAGCTCACAGCAGCCCCTAAAAGGCATCTGTTCTTTATAGTGAGATGAAGAAGCTGCAGAAGGTTTGTGGAAACTTGCTGAAGCTTGTTGTCACTTAGCAGGAAGTGTTTAGAAGTTTGCAAAGAACAGAATTACAATTTGTCAAACGTTGCAAACTTCCCAGTGAGCACACCATGTTTGATTTCACCATTGCTCTAAATAGTATTGCACTTTGTGTACTTTCAAGATGACCAACTTTCCTTTTTGGTAAAATACTAAAAAATTTCTACATAGGAATTCACAGTTACTCAGGTGAGACTCCTTCTTTTACTTTTAGTTTTTTTGGTGGAAAGGGGTGTGGAGACTATAGCGTAGAAGTCACAGTCATAGCAGTCTAGACACCTGCTTTGTTGATTGGGATAAAGGGAGTTTTCTTATTTAATTATAAACTTTCTTCAGGTTTACAAAAAATTCTTAGAAAAAGCCAGGGAAGTGCAGGAACCAAGGTTTTGTAATGTGAATCTGTACCTAAAAGCCCCTAGTTTAAATCTCTTCACCACTACTCAAAATTTGTTCTTTGATTATTATACATACTGGACTAACTAGAATCAGCAAAGAATACATTGAATTCTAAAAGTTTTGACATTTTTGTTGTCAAATTCTCCTTCTCTTCCCTTACCCACATGTGATTTCTAAGTTCTTAATATTTTTTTAATAATCTATTCAACCATGAATTTTTAATCTTCCAGGGGAAAAAATTACTCTCTTCCCACCTCTCTCTGATTTGGTTGATTTGTTTTGGTCAAAAAAAGATCAAGTTGCTTTGGCTGAAGAAGGATTTGTTAAGCGTATGGAGTTCACCCAAAATAAATTAGTACAATAAACCCTCAACCAAGTAACTTAGGACTGTGAAGTATAAGAAAATTGAGTCACAAGCACCTTTTTCCATTGGAAAAAAAATACTTTCAACCTTGTACATCAGAAGTATACACTGGATCCAGTATTAGCATGAAAACGTTTTGGTGAAAATATGATTTTATTGTAAATAGATCCAGGTGCTGTGATGAATTGTTTAAACCCTGAGGTTTATTTACTCATCTGGGGCTAAGAGTACAGGCACAGGGACTTTAACAGAAACATTTAGAGAGTCATCTGCTGACTAAATAAGCTTCTCAATGTGGAAAGATTTCCTTCATTTTTTTCTACTGGTACATGTTGACTGATTCAAGAGAACCTGAATGATCAAATAAATTCTGGGGGTTTTCTCCTTATCTGGAATTTTATGATTTCATATTCTAAATAACTGGGGCTTTCTCCTGAAGTAGGGAAAAATTTTGTCTCCTGAAGTAGGGAAGACAGTATTTTCTACTGTCTTCAGCTGCTTTCTGAAATATTGCCTCATGAATTAACACATTTTTGTATTAACTCTCCAATGTAGGTCCTTAAAAGTTAACACTATCAAGTTTGGTAAGAGATTCTTTTGTCTTTCAGGTATTGAGTTTGAGTAAATGGAATGGAATGTGCTGGAACTGGTCCTTGCAGCATCCTCCTGCCACCTTGGGTCTATTTGCAGAGTGAAGGTGGCCTGAGATGGCACTGGGCTCTTGAGAGAATTCAGGAACAAGTTGAGGTTTCTGCCTGTCATCTGAGTTTAGGTACCACGTACGAGAAAACTTCACACTGTTTCTAACATGAAATGTTAAAAATTGTTACATCTTTTTCAAAAGGGAGAACCCTTTCTGATTATTAAGAAGAATCAGCCAGGTGCAGTGGCTCACACCTGTAATCCTAGCACTTTGGGAGGTCAAGGTGGGTGGATCACTTGAGGTCAGGAGTTCAAGACCAGCCTGGCTAACATGATGAAACCCCGTCTCTACTAAAAGTACAAAAATTAACTGGAAGTGGTGGCAGGTGCCTGTAATCCCAGCCACTAGGGAAGCTGAGGCACAAGAGTCTCTTGAATCTGGGAGTTGGAGGTTGCAGTGAGCCAAGATCGTACCACTGCACTCCAGTCTGGGTCACAGAGTGAGACTCTCTCAAAAAATATAAATAAATAAAAAAAAACAAAAGCATCTTAGTTTTAAAAGTTGGTTGAAAATGTGAATCCTTTTTAGGTTAAAATGGGCCTTGCTCTTTTGTTTACTCAGGGCAAAGTGGAAAGGAGGAGACAATCACTGGTAGGTCTCTGGTATGCGTGTTCTATAGTGGGCACAAATGACCATTTGATGAGTTGTTTCTAGGAACTTTATACATACCTTGAGAACTGATGAAAAATCTAATTAATTCCTTAGGAACATTACTTCCCTTAATGAAAGGAAAACAGCCTATTGGCTCTCTAATAGTAATCAAGTGAAGTAAGGATAATTCTAGACTTTTATTTTTAATCACCATTTATAGGAAGCTGTACTTTTTACCACTAAGGTGTAACCAGAAACTGTTACAAACAATTTAATTGCAATGTGGATCCCCCTTTTCTATAAAGATTTCATTCTAACTTGGGATTATCTTCCTGATCAAGGAGTCTTTGTCAGATAATCCTGACATCTCAGTTACAGAGCAAGCAAAACTTTGCCTCGATGCTCTTAGGTCCTCTGGTTGGGCCTGAGAATTAAATTGGCATAAAATATATTAACAGGAGAAACATATACAGACTTTTTACATGTACATGAGTGCTGCCATAGGACAATAAAGACCCTAAGAAGTGGTAAAACCCAAATGCTTATATAGCAGATTGAATAAAGTGTGACAATTGTGGAAAAGTAACTAAAATGTGTGGGGAGGCTAAAGGAAGATAAGAGCTATTTTAACAAGGTCTGTTTGTACAGATTTTTTTTTAGTCTCAACTCCTCATCTCCGGTGACAAGAATGTTTCTTCTCTTCTGGTACAGGGAGCGTATCTTTCACATGGGAGTTTTTGTCTCCTGTTTTCAGGAAGAAAAGAGGAGATTGGAATGCCCTTCTTGCATTTGCTGTTTTTCAAGGGCCTTTAGCTCAAAATAATCTTTACACCAAACTAGCATATTTCGGGGTGACATATTCTGCCACCCTTCACAGTCTGTGATGGTTAATTTTATGTGTCAGCTTGACTAAGGTAAGGGAAGTCCATATAACTGGTAAAACATTATTTCTGGGTGTATCTTTGAGGATGTCGCTGGAAAAGATTGGCATTTGAGTCAGTGGACTAAGTAAGAAAATCACTAACATGGGCAGGCATCGTCCTATCCATTGAGGGCCAGAATAGAACAAAAAGGCAGAGAAAGAACAAATTCTCCTTTTTTTTGAGCTGGGGCATCTATCTTCTCCTGACTTCAGATATCAGAGTTTCTGGTTGTCAGGTCTTTGGACTTGGCTCGAATTTCACTACCTGCTTTCCTGGTTCTCCAGTTTGCAGAAGGCAGATCATGAGACTGCTAACCCTCTATTAGTACATTAGTTCGGTCCCATAATTGTGTGTGTGTGTGTTGGGGGCGGGGGGGGAGCTATCTCCTTTTTTTTTTTTTCTCTGAAGAACACTAACATACAGCTTATTATACAAATAAACTGATGTTTAAAAACTTCTATGTTCATTTAAATGATTTTAAATTATGTATTAAACCTGTATGTTCAATAAATAACCTACCACACTTAAATTTTTACTCAATTTGGATTGTCTTCTTTTTTTGTGAGAAATTTCCCCAATATGAGTAAAAGCAATCAAGTTTGTCTACTGATGTTAAAGTTAGGTTCATATATAGAATCATTTTTTAAAAATAATAATTGCTGTCACATTGAAACACTGAATTCACTCCCTTCCTAACAAAACAAAACAAAACACAAAACAAAACGTTTGGGTGAGGGAGCTCTAGTTAAAGAGGTGTGGAGGGAAAGACATTGCTACTGAATACATTGTTTCTGTTCATCTTTATTTTTTTTTACTCCCTGAAGTGAATCTCTTCCTGGAAAAGGAACAAGAATTTTCTGAAGGGCAGTCTGAGGTTGGGTTGTGGAACTGTGGAGGGGAATACACCTCTCTCACAGTTTCTGCAAAATAAGCCTTGGATCCTGTATTTGAATAACGAGCCACAGTAGTTTCCTTCTGACTACTCTATAGTCTCTCCAATGTCCACAATGCAGGGTTCTAAGGTTGATCTTTTATACTGGCCATCACTGGAGAGAGTTAAAAACGGCCAGAAAGGTTTATGTGACAGTATCACAAAACATTGAAATACAGAAAATACAAACGAAATGTGATGAATCACTTATATCCATTGGTGCTCTAGAAAAGTTTAATTATCAGTTTTCTGAAAAAAAGCATGCATGTGTATGTATAACTTTATTATAAGATGTTCTGATATAAAATATGTGTAACATACAATTTACAAATAAGAGCAAAATACACAGTACCATGTATTGCACAATGAACACAACTTTTTGTTGATTGTGATTTAATTCTTATATGCAGCTAAACTAGCCTATGATGAATGAATGAAAGTCATTCTGACATGAATGTGTGTTGATATTTTTGTAAATTTGTTGAATTTCCATGCTGTAAGTAGTTCACAATGCGTGATTTCAACCTACCAAGTTGATGTAGAATGTAGAATAGGGGCCAGGCAAGGTGGCTCACACCTGTAATCCTAGCACTTTGGGAGGCCGAGGCAGGTGGATCATGAGGTCAAGAGATCAAAACCATCCTGGCCAACATGGTGAAACTCCATCTCTACTAAAAATACAAAAAATTAGCCGGGCATGGTGGCAGGCGCCTGTAATCCCAGCTACTAAAGAGACTGAGGCAGGAGAATTGCTTGAACCTGGGAGGCGGAGATTGCAGTGAGCCGAGATCGCGCCATTGCACTCCAGCCTGGGCAAAAAGAGCGAAACCCTGTCTCAAAAAAAAGAAAAAAAAAAAGAATGTAGAATAGGAAAAATGGAAAACCCATAATTGTGTCATTTGCACCATACAGATACAGTAGACCTAAATAACCTCAAGATCGTGGGTAACAGAAAAATGTAAAATAATTACAAAGTGATGGATTTTGAATCTGATTACCATTTTTACGATGTAATTCATTTAATTATGTTTATAGCATTTTTTTATGATGATTGTTTAGAAACTGGTTTGTAAAACTTTTCTAAATTTAACTATTGCTCTCATAATCCTGTAGAAGCCAGTTCTAGCAGATCACTACTTCAACTTTTGAAAGCACTCACTCTCAATTTCAAACATTTCTTTTATGATAAGAATACTTGTATGGATGGATGGCCTTATATACTAGATAACTCTCTAGTTATATTAAAAGTAATCCCAGCCTTTAAACCTTGAAAAATTATGTACAGGCATAACTTATTGTATTGCACTTTGTAGATATTAAAGTTTCATAGCAACCCTCTGTAGAGAGTTTTTAGTAACTCTGTGACTTCTATATATTTCACTTAAAATAATGAAATTTCAGGGAACTTATTGGACTTCTGCTACAACTGAAATATCAAATATAAGATTAGATATTCTCTATTTCTAATTTCTTCATTCCACACTCAAAACACACTGTTTTCTCTTTTTTATTTCTCCCCATGATTGTTAAATAACAATAATTATGTATTCTCCAGAAAGACAAAACTAATAGGATATGTATCGATAAATAGAGATGTAAACAAGGAGATGTATTATTAGAATTGACTTACATGATTATAGAGGCCAAGGAATCCCATGATAAACTGTCCACAGGCTGGAGAACCAGGAAATCTGGTGGTATAATTCACTCTGAGTCTAAAGGCCTTAGAAAAGAGTGGCCCACTTCTGTAAGTCCCTGGGGTCTAAAAGTTCAACAACCAGGAGTTCTGATGTGTGAGGGCAGGAGAAAATAGATCCTCCAGCTCAAGAACAGAGAAAATTTGTTGTATTTGCCCATTTGTTTACTTCGGGCCCTCAACAGATTAGATGGTTCCTATCCACATTGGTGAAGGTGACCTTCTATACTCCTTCTACCTATTTAAATGCTAATATCTTCCAGAAGCATTCTCATAGACACACCAAGAAATACAGCTGACCCTCGAACAATGCTGGTTTGCACTGTGCGGGTACATTTATACATGGATTTTTTTCAACCAAATGCAGATCAAAAATTGTGTTTAACCCTTGTATGTGGGTTCTGCAGCACTGACCATAGAACTTGAGTATATGCAGATTTTGGAATACATAGCAGGTCCTGGAACTAATCCCTCCTATACATCTAAGAACAACTGTAATGTTTTGCCAGTTATTTGAACATCTTTTCATCCATTCAAGTCATCACATAAAATTAACCATCACAAGCATCGTTTTTCTTCCCAATACAAAGTTCTTAGTTTTGCAAAATGTAATCATTAAAGTTGAGACTTGTTTTCACTCACTTCTCAAAAAACCAAAATGGGAAGTCACCTTAAATGAAATGCCAGGCTTCTTAAAACCTTGAAACACTATGTATAGACATGCCTTATTGTATTGCACTTTGCAAATATTGCGTCTTTTACAAATTGAAGGTTTCTACCAACCCTGTTGTAGAGCAAGTCTACTGGTGCCATTTTTATACTAGCATGTGCTCACTTTGTGTCTCTTGTCACATTTTAGTAATTCTTGCAGTATATCAAACATTTTTATTATTGTCATTATATCTTCCATGGTGATCTTTTATGTTACTATTATAATTGTTTTAGGGCACCATCAACTGCATCCATATAAGATAGCATATGTTATCAATAAATATGTGTCTTCTGATTGCTCCACCATCTGGCCATTCTCCCATCTCTCTTCCTCTTCTAGGGCCTCACTATTCCCCAAGACACAAAAATATTAAAATTCAGCCAATAATAATGGCCTCTAAGTGTTCAAGTGAAAGGAAGAGTCACACATCTCTCTCTTTAAATAAGCTAGAAATGATTAAGCTTAGTGAAGAAATCATGTCAAAAGCTGAGATAGACTGAAAGCCAGGCTTCTTGTGCCAAAGAGTCAGCCAAGTTATGAATACAAAGGAAGAATTCTTAAAGGACATTAAAAGTGCTACTCTAATAAACACATGAATAATAAGAAAGGGAAAGAGACTTACTGCTGATATGGAGGGAGTTCGAATGGTCTGGATAGAAGATCAAGCCAGCCACAGCATTCCTTAATCCACAGGCACTACCTCTCTTCAGTTCTCTGAAGACTGAGAGAAGTGAGGAAGTTGCAGAAGGAAAGTTGAAAGCTACCAGATGTTGGTTCATGAGGTTTAATGAAAGAAGCCAGCTTCAAAACATAAAAGTGTAATGTGAAGCCGCAAGCTCTGATGTAGAGGTTGCAGGAAGTTACCCAGAAGATCTACCTAAGATCATTGATAAAGATGGCTACACTAAACAACAGATTCTCAATGTAGACAAAGCATCCTGCTATTGGCAGAAGACGTCATCTAGAATATAGCAAGAGAGAAGTCAATGCTTAGCTTCAAAGCTTCAAAAGATAGGGTGCCTTTCTTGTGGAGGTCTAATGAAGCTGGTGAATTTAAATTGAAGCCAATGCCCATTTACCATTCTGAAAATTCTAAGCCTCTTAAGAATTTTTCTGAATCTACTCTACTTGTGTTCTATAAATGGAATAAAAAAGCCTGGAAGACAGTACATCTGTTTACAGCATGGTTTACTGAATATTTTAAACCCACTATTGAGACCTACCACTCAGAAAATAAGATTTCTTGACAAAAGACCTGTTCACCCTAAAGGCCCGATGGAGATGTCCAAGAAGATGAATGTTGTTTTTAAGCCTGCTAGCACAACACCTATTCCACCCATTCTGTAGCTCATTGATCAAGGAGTAATTTTGACTTTCAAATCTTTTTATTTAAGAAATACATTTTATAAGGTTCTAACTGCCAGAGACACTGATTCCTATGATGGATCTGAGTGAAGTTAATTGAAAACATTCTGGAAAGAATTCATGATTCTAGATGCCATTAAGAACATTTGGGATTCATGAGAGGAGGTCAAATTATCAACATGAACAGGAGTTTGGGAGAAGCTGACTCCAACCTTCACGGATGACCTGGAGGAGTTTATGACTTCAGAGGAGAAAGTAACTGCAGATGTGGTAGAAGTAGAAAGAGAACTAGAACTGGAAGTGGAATCTGAAGATGTGACCAAATTGCTGCAATAGTGTGATAAAACTTGAAGAAGTAGCTTCTTACAGATGAGCAAGGAAAGTGGCTTCTTGAGATGACGCCTGCTCCATGTGAAGATGCTATGAACATTGCTGAAATGACAACAAAGTATTGAGAACATTACATAAACTCAGTTGGTAAAGCAGTGGTAGGCTTTGAGAGGATTGATTCCAATTTTGAAAGAAGATCTTCTAGAGGTAAAATACTATCAAACAGCATCACATGCCACAGAGAAATATTTCATGAAAGAGTCAATGAATGCAGCAGACTTCCTTGTTGTCTTGTTTAAAAAAATCACCACAGTCATCCCAAACTTCAGCCACCACCACCCTAATCAATCAGTACCATCAACTTGGAGGAAAGACCCCCCACAACCAAAATGACTGTGACTTACTGAAGGGTCAGATGATTGTTAGTATTTTTTAGCAATAAAGTATTTTTAAATCAAAGTATGTACATTGTTTGTTTAGACATAATACTATAGCATACTTAATAGTATACTGTATACTGTAAACACAACTTTCACCTGCACTGGAAAGCCAAAAAAATTATGTGACTCACTTTATTGCAATATTTGCTTTACTGCAGTGGTCTGAAATTAAACCCACAATATCTTGGAGCTATGCATGTATATTTTTACTATGAATGTTTTTAAGCCACAATACATCAGGATAAAGAGTTTGTAATTTACCATCTGTGTCCAACTGATCCTTTTTATTTCTTGTCACCATATGAATAATTTATCAAAGTAAGCATAGAGGAATAGTGAACAATGACTTTTACTACACATTTTGATAAGAATTTAAATAAAACAAACTTTTTTGTGTCAAGTAAGTTTTGTCATTCAAACATCCTAACTGATGAAATAATATTGGAATGGATCTTTTAGCTAAACATGATAATTCATTCTCATTTGTTCTGTAGTGTTCCATTGCAGAAATAAACCACAATTGATCGTATGTTTGTATTATTTCACCTTGTTTGGAGGCTGTAATGAACAGATCTTCTGTGAAGGATTTTGTACATGTCTTTGGTGTAGATATGTATATATTATCTGAGTATACAACTAGGAGATAGAATTGCTGGGTCATTAAGGAGAATAATTACTGGACCATTAGATATAAATATGTGCATTTTTGGAAAACATCACCCGTCAGTGGTTGTACCAGTTTTACTCCCAGCAGTCAACTTTGAGAAAGAGCTTTACCTTTTTAGAAGTTATCACAGGATCAAAGGGAATTATAACTACTAAACTGCAATTCTGGCACCAAAAACAGTTATCTATTGCCTCTGCCTTATCCCTTAATGCTTTCTTTTTTGGTATGGTTTATCTCTCCAATTCCATTTTGAGATATTAAAAGAAAACAAAATACCTTTGCTTTTGTTGTCCCAAATCCCATAGAGAGCCTGGAATCCTCATATCTGTGGTACAGTACGAATTCAGAAAGTTCTGGTTAGCATTGGGGTATGTCCTTAAGTAGTTCTGATCCAAATTATGTTCAATAGAAAAATATGGAATTCCAAATTCCAGTATTTTTCCCTTATATATATATATTTTTTACTAATATCTTGAGCCAGCCAATTTACTAGAAAATTGTGTTTCAAAATCACACCTATCTGTGATGTTCTAGATGTCTCCCAAAAATTACAACAAAAGGAACAAATTCTGACCAGGATCTTTTTCTTCCACAGGTTTGCTATTTCCAGGAGTAAGAAAACAGGGACAACCTATCTGTTGTTGGTCTCTTGGAACAAGATGTTAATTAGCAATGTCATATAAAATTCCATTGTAGGAAAAAGAGTAAAAAAATCAGAGACCTAACACTTTTCATTTGGAATTCCTGCAGACCTTTTACAAGGTCTGTACCATTTTGCTTAGCACTTTATGATAAACCAATTTGTTTTGTTGTCAAGAAACATCTTTATTTTCTCCAATATATTTCACTTAGTAGACATGTGTTAAGTTTGAATCTAAAGTTGCAAATTTATTGGAATATTTGAGATTACTTATTTAAACTTAAAAAATTTGTAAACAAAAGGAAACATTTTTTCCCCATGTGAAAAAGTGAAGGCTTTAAAAACATCGCACATTGGTGTACATTCATTAGTCCTGTGTTGCATTTTATTACTCGATTTTTTCTTTTTAAATAATTGTCTAAGATTTTAAACCTTACTATTCTGTATTTCCATCTTTTACCTGGACAACATGGGTGTACTTCCTTTAAAAACATAATTACCAGTTACTCTGCCAACCATAGCTTTTGCTGTCTTGTGCTATAAGATGATTCAATATGTAAGCAATTGCTTTGGAGATCTCAGGTCAACTACCTGCTATTAAAATAGCTCCATGTCAACCTATGGCTGTTTAATTCACTTTAAAGTTAGTATATTAGGTTAGAGAAAGTTCCAAGTTATTGTCAAAAATGTTTCTGACTTTCAGGCAGACATATGCCATAATTTTTGAAAAGCACATTGAAAGGAAAATGAGGAGAAATGGTGCCTGGGTTTGAGTTATATCAACATAAACATTTTTTAAGCTACTCTGGCAGAGGCAATCTTGTCTGAAGTCAATGCAAACCATTATAAAGTTGGGCGAAACCTTTGCTCGGCCATGAATGAAACCAGCACATGGCGTTTATATCAGGAAAGCAAAGAGTTTCGAAGGAATTGAGAGCCAAGGCTGGGCAAGATTGCATGTTGGAAAATTCTGTAATTCATGGATCATTTTCTTTTAAGCATATGCATGTTAACGGGTCTTTAAAACTTCAGAGAAAACTTCTACTTTTTGATGCAAGTTACATGAGGTGCAGACAAAGAGTCTTAGGATTTGTACAGGCACAAGATGCACAACATTTTGAAAATCCCAAGATAGCTTATGCACTTTTTTTTTTCTTCACAGTAGGAGTAGAACTTGAAGTTCTGAATCAGGAGTGTAAATGCATTGCAGTGTAACAAAAATTTGAGAAATAGTAAAGGAAGTACAGATTAATTACCTAGGATTCTATTATCACATCCCACTTAAGTTACCATTAACCGTAACACTGTGGGTTGTTTATTTAGGGTCTAGATACCTGCTGGTTTAGAAAATTGCGAGAGGTATAAACCATCTTGAAATGTTAGAAGGAACAATATAATGAGGTCCTATCTTTATTGAATTATTTTTAATCCAGAATCAAATGTATACAAACACAACAGAGTATTCAGTAGTAGTAGTAGTATCTTCTATATTTCTGGAAGCAGAGCTCCACATAGACTAATTTGATCATTCATTTTTTTTTTTCAACAAATATTGAGTATATGCCATCAAAATTAAATGCAACAACAGATGCATTTTGAGGTGGTCCCACCAAACAGGAGATATTAAGTGTCTGGGTTAATGTCATAGTTAAGTGATTTACTGACCCTCCCAGGGCCACAGCTCATGACTCCTAACTCCTTATCATGCTCTTTTTCCGCTCTACCATGTGCCTTCATTTTTAGATTAGAACATGGAAGTTGTATTCTCTGTTGCTGGAAATTATGTTTTTTACTAGAATGAAACATGTCTTTTAAGGGGCACTAACTTAATCTTACTGTGGATTACTAAATCTGACCACTCTTCATTATAAATGCCTCTAGAAGAGTACTTTTGAAATTCTGTTTTTCAACACCACTAGTTAACAATGGTCCACCGGCATTACATGATGTCTTCTTTGATAAATTGAAAGAAGACAAAAGGAAAACCTTTGCAATGTGTAAATATAGGTTTAGTGAAATTAGGTGTGGTGTGGCTTATGTATTCCGGAATATATTTCAAAGTTAAGTTTCATAGGAAAGAGAAAAATGTATAAATGTAAAGGTAAAATATATTTTAACTTCAAAACCATGCATATCATTCATATCTTACTTAATAATACCATCTTATCTTTATTCTTTTATGTATAAATTTCAATTTTTAAAACCACCAAGCAAAACTGTTTCAACATATTTTTCTATTGACGTGGTGTTCATCAAATAAAGCTGTCAAAACAACACTTTTCAGTTTATTACAGTTCTTAGGCCTGGGCAAATGTAGCATTAGCCCTATATTTTAGAAGCCCCTACAGTTTATAAACGTACCCCCCCACACACACACACACAATTTATTAAGGAACACACGCATATCAGCTATTGGGGTCAAGCATCCAGTACTGAGACAGCACAACCCACATCTGCTCTCCTACTGAGCACATTTTAGGAGCCCAAAAATGCTTTTTTTGCCATAAAAAAGTAAAAATTATCCAAATGACATGAAAGTTTGTAAGTGGTAGCTGACAGTCAAACATTCCTTCAGAATGTGGAAGGACATGAGTGAGGGTTACCTAGGGTAAGAAGAAAAAATAAAGTTCTTGCATGACGAGTTATTGTCTCCCAGTTGAATCAAGCATTCTTTTTTTTTTTTTTTTTTTTTTTTTTTTGCTTGTCTTTGTATTTTCAGATCACAAATTGAATTACAGTTTCTGAAGGGACCATGAATTAGCAAATGTGGACAAATTTGCAATATTGGATAACTATTAAAAAGATAGGAGAATAGACAATACAACACTTAAGAGTTTTTAGATTTATTTTATGGGTTTTATTTATACTCTTGCCTCACACCCCACAAATGTTAGAGGCTTGCCTCCTTCCGTTTAGATTCTATTCCGCCAAAAAAAAAAAAAAAAAGCCAATTTCCAAATCATGCCAAATATCTAGAAGAAAACAAGAAATTTCAGTGAGAAATCTTAGTCTGTCATTCAGGACATTCCATAGCATAATCCTGAATATCCTTGCAGTTTTATTCCTAGAACTGACCCTGAAAGAAGGATTTGTCAGCACGGAATGTGCTAAGGAAGAGCACACAGAAGAATCCAGTAGGAGAGTCAGAGAGCAAGACAGAGAAGGGAAAGAATCAAAGCAAAAGCACAGTATCAGGTTGTGAGAGTCTCAGTCTGATTCCAAGGGGGAGCTCTAGAGTGCAAATTATACTTTGCATTTGGTGCTACTGTCAGCAAGCGAGCATAACTCTCATGCTTTTGAGTCAGTCAGTCACTGGCGTGAGTGTGGGGTGGTGGGGATGTGTGTGTGTCAGAGGAAATCTCCTTCTCTTTCTTTACTGGCAAAGCAAATCCAATCACTCCAGCTCAGTTCTCCAAAGGGAAACCTGGAATTTGGGTAGTTCACCAATAGTGTACCCCACTCCTAGTACTTTCCCTTACTATTTTGTGCCGCTGTGTGAAAGGATGAATCCTTTTTTCCTCTTAGAGTTTTGCCATACACAAGTATATCAAGTACTCTGAGAAGGCCGCTGTAAATAAAAATGTTTAACCCCAAAGTTACATAAGCTAACATGTCTAGGAAGCATTTTGCCAAGTATCTACCAGTATCCTTAGAACACATTTTGAGACTTACTTCCATAGGATTTTATGATTTGTTTCTCTAGTGCACCACGGGTTGTCCTTCCTTTATGACTTAATGTGTGCTAGCCCTTTTGCCTAGCATCTAACTTTCTAGTAGAAGGAATGCTGAAGGAAGTTGTTTCTAATTCTTTATAACGCATGTCACAAAACACGGAAGTTACTGTTGTTCTTTTTTTTCTAGTGGTCTATTAATGCATCACCTCCTTGCTTTTTTGTTCCCTAGTAACACCCACAAGTATTTAGGCTCCTAAGTACAGTGTTTAAACTACCGCAAGGCATAGAGGAAGGTAACTAATAATTACACAGTAAGTTGAATCAATAAGACATTAGTTAAGATTTTATACCGGATTTTCTCCTAAATTTTTACCTGGATATCTGGGAAAGAAAATGTTGAGGTTTATACTGTTTCCCAAGCCAAGAAGAAATGTTATCTAACACTGCTGAGATTCTTCAGTAGATAATGTGCTAAACCAAAGTGGCAATCTAATTCAGAGGAAGTTATCAACATGGAATGTAGGACAATGGTGCTGAGGAGGTAAACGTGTAAACAGATTTCTCCCTAGGTTTGAGGATTACCTAGAGTACACATTGAAGATAAGAACGATTTAAATAAATGTTGAGTTGATGCTAAAAGAACACTACATATTTTTAAAGTCTGAAATGCTTTTATTTTCTAAAGGAAAAATATATAACTCGGTAACCAAAGTTCATAAAAAGCACTGCTTTTACATGCTGAATTCTATGATGACATATATAAATACAATTTTCAGGGGGTAAAATGGAACCAAATTACTAAGGGGAAAGTTCTACCTTCTATTTTTATTCTCTTTATCGATGTGAACTTCATTAGGAGCTGAATGTTTTTAGGGAAGACTTTGTGTCACACATCGTGCAGGGATTTGCCTGAGAAATGAAAGGAGAAGTCAGTCATAGCCTGAGAATAGGAGCCTGCCAGGGAGCATTGGCCTGACTGCAGTGGGTGGCTGCAGCCAGTGGGAACCCGCCACTCCTTAGCCCGGCCTACAGCTGTTGATTTCCTCCACCTCTCCTCTGGGGGTCTCATCCACTCCCTTCCTTTCACTGTCACTTAAGTTTGTGACCCTCAAATCTAAATCTCCAACTCCAAACTCGCTCATCAGTACAAAACCAATATGTAATTACAATTGTCACAAGTTTTCTGCCTCAGGTCTCTCAAATTCAAGACATCTCAAACCAAACACATTAACTTCTCATACTAGTCCTACATTAACTCTTTGAATTAATATTATTGCTACTCTGGTTGCCCATGCTGTAAACCCTTTTTTTTTTTTTAATTTTTTAAATTTTCATTGCTGAGTCTTTTCCTCCAATCCCACATCCTATTAGTTACAAAGTTTCTTTACTTTCAAATTTTGTCTTTTTCTTTACTTAACACAATTCCTCTAGTGCAGAATATTGTAAAACTCATTTTTCCAGCCTCGATGTCTCTCCCTTCAAATTTATCCTCTTCACTACTATCAAGATTATTTTCTCAATACCCATATGGAATACAGATGTAACACCTTTTCTTAAAACAAACAGATGAGTATACAAGTAAACCTCTTTGTAGCACCTCTCTGTGTCTAGAATAAAATGAAAGCTCCTCGCTGTTCCTTAGACAGTTTTTCTGGTTTCTCATCCACATTATCTCCCTATGTCATATTAGAAACCACTTGGATTTTCTAAGTATTTCCAAATATGCTGTGCAATTTCACACCTTCATATTCTTATTACTGCTTTAAATGACCTTCCACATCTACTATCTCCACCTGGGGAAGCCACATTTCTTTTAAAGACACAGTCAAAATCTTGTTTTTCATATGAAAACTTTCCTGATCATTCCATCATCTTGGATCTCAAGATATTTTGCTTATATTCTTAAATAGCACTTGCTTTTTATTAAAGTAAGCTGTATGCACATCATGATCTTATTAACCCTTGTGTCACTAGAGTTTAGTAGGTGCTCAAGAAATTTTTGCCAAACTAAGTTATTGAAATTAAATCAGGAAGATTCTTATTTATAGAGAATATACTTGCAGAATTGTCTGAGTCTTACAACAGGTGAGTAAATGGTGAAGCTTATGTTCAGACTAAGGAAAAATTCAGACGATAGCTTGCATTTACCCAAGCCATAAGGTCTATTTCTGT
Organism: Piliocolobus tephrosceles; assembly: GCF_002776525.5. NCBI lineage: Eukaryota > Metazoa > Chordata > Mammalia > Primates > Cercopithecidae > Piliocolobus > Piliocolobus tephrosceles. The sequence continues at coordinate 86,706,143 of NC_045437.1, read as the reverse complement.
GTTCCTATTGATGTCAATGAAACTCAGACTTTAGACCTGTCTCAGGTAATTTCAACAAGCATTTATTTCTAGAGGCTACAGTTTATTGTGATTCTATCATCCATAAAATAAAATTAATAAATCTTGTCCTCTGTACTCCAAAGACTCTTGTTAGGGTTCTTGTTTGAGATTTAATTTCTGCAGGAAAAAAAAAAAAGAAGTTTCTGTGTGTGCTTTGTTAAAATAGCCCTCATCTAAAATAGCTTGTATTTACATGCACAACTTTGCATATAATTCAGGGGGAAAAAACAAGCAACTAGTCAATCAAACATATGAAAACAGTAACAACCACAACTACTAAAAAATTCCCCCTGCCCAATTGCCCTTTTCTGAATCACACAAATATCAGATGGAAAAGAATTCAGATGTTCCTTAAATATCTTAGATACAGTTATATCCTTCGATAATATGTAAGTCCCAATTGTGAGTACTGGATCTTTTGATGAAATAGCAGGGTCAAGCCTTTTGCCACATTTAAAAGACTGATGCAATTCTCTTCAGCAGGTTTTGACCACAATGTAAAATCTCCCCACAGTTTGACAATTGACATTCTTTAGCACAGAAGAAGCCATTACCATCTGTCATGTGACTGCTCTGAGGATAATGAGAATGCTTTGGACATGTGGGTTGGAAAGAAATGACTTTATTCCAAGTAAAATAAATCTAAATAATACAAATGCAGTGGGAGTGTTGCTAAATATTTCTGGAGACTCTTGAGGCGCTTTAGAAGAAAATGAATCATTTTAGTAATCATTTTTGCTTCTCTTTCTCCTAACTCTGACAATTTAAAAATATCATACAGGCAGAACCTGTGTTTTAAACTCTGCCTGTACTTCCAGGAGGGTGTCCGTAGGGCTTTGCCTGGAGTGAGGTCACCAGGAGTCAATGCAAATCAGGCCAGTTGCCTCAGGTTTCCTCCAGGACCCTTGCAGCACAGGCAGGTTTTAGAACAGCAACTGTGTAGAAAAAGGAACACTACTAATGTGTAGAGACAAAACAAAATAAGGTTGTTTATTCTTCTGTTTAACAGGATGACAAGAATTTTTTTCAGGTCTTTAACCTTCCTGCCCAGCAGAGGTGATCGCTGCACTAGCAGGCTGTGTTTGCTCAGGGCTTCTCAGGTAGCTGCAATGACTGGTGTTCAAGGGAGGATGAAGTCCCAACTCTGAAGTTCTGCCTTCTGTCAGACCTTTTAATGTAATCTTCCCATCCATTCTGTTTAATAACCTTTTGTCCAATAGGCATAACTTAAGCATAAATATGTGTCTGACTGCAATGAATTAGTTTCCTAACAGGTGAAGGAATCCTTGCCAAGATTCTGCAGAGATCTGGTCAATGTAGATAATGTGGTACATTAGAGCACAGGCTGGCAGTTCATTGTTCTATGAATAGATATAGATTTAGCATTTATGAGAGCCTTTGAATAGGAGGAAACGGAGCAATGAGTAGCAGACAGTCCTTCCTGGGTTTGATTTTAGTTAGCACTTTCACATCAGGTCAATGAATCTCTTGTCAGTACTAAAAAAAAGGTGTACTCAAATTTCAAAAGGTAATATGTCTTTCTTTACAAGTGAGTTTTTGCCTAAAACATTATTAATCCCATATAAATAACTTAAAAATAATTGAAAGCCCATTTTCACCCTTTCTATTAATTTAGTTTTTCCCTTAGTGGAGGAAAATGTTTGCTTTGTATTTCTCCTAGTAAAGTTAAATAGCCTGATTGAAAATGGGCATGGAGAAGGGGGATAGGGAGAGATTTGTTAAAGCATACAAAATTACAGCTACATAGAAGGAATAAGTTCTAGGGTTCTTTGGCACTGGATGACTATAGTTAACAATAATATACAGTTTCAAATAGCTAGAAGGAGGATATTAAATATTCCTAATACAAAAAATAATACATGTTTCAGAAGATGGATATGCACTAGTTACGAATGAAAACATCACTATGTACCCCATAAATATGTACAATTATATGTCAATTAAAAATAAAATTTAAAAACATAAAAAAATGCACTGACATTGAGACTTGTGTTCTGGTCTAGTGTAGCCACCAGCTTCCTCTACTTTGGACAAGTCACTTGGTCTGTCTAGTTTATAGTTTCATCCTCCGTACTTGAAGAGCTGGAGTCCCATGATTAGAACTCTGGGCTTGTGAAGAGGTGGGGTCCCATGATTCCTTTTAACTCTTAGAATTTTATGAAAAACCATCAAGATAATGATGGTATCTTTTTCCATCTCAAATTAATGATGCAAGGTCTTCAGACCTATTTAAATAATATTATGGCTTATATTTGTTAGAGATTCTTTTATGGTACTTGCTTTTAGTTAAGTTTTCAAAATTATTTTTGTTAAGGTTCACTTGTGTTTTCTTGTTTGAATTTAATACCTGATTTGAATTTTCCCTGTCTGCTAAGTGATTGTTCACTTTCCTCTTTTCTCTGGGTCTTCTTTTCAAGGCCACAGCTTGAATATCGTGACACAAATGTCTGAATAGCTCCTAGAGTACTTAGGGGTGGTACACTCTACAACTGTTTGAAATGCTTAGTTCTTTCTTCTGCCCATTCTGCTCTGTTTCCTCTTTTCATTTCCATATCTCTTTCTCTGCACTCTGATGCTCAAAGCCTTCTTGATTTCCAGAAGTGTTAAGAGCTCTGCTCAACAGCAAAGTTAGTATTCCAGAGCAGAAGGATGCTGTTTTCTGCTCTAAAGATAATATGTGAGAAGTGCTAGAGCCAGTGCTCAGCCCAGTACTTGTCACAGAACTGGCAGTCATCAAATGGAGCTCCTTTTCCCTAAGGGTAGACATTTCCTATTCTACTGCTTTAAATCTTGTTCACTGATCATGGCTTTTCCTAGGTTTATAATAAGATTATAGGTTTAGTCAGCACTAACAAGTGGAGTGGGTGGATGAATCAGACATATCTGGGATCTCTAGTTCTTACATGTCTCTCTTACCTTGTCCTGTCCCAGAGCAGCTGAAGTGGCCAGTTCTGTTTGGGCTCCAACATATTTCACAAACACAATCTGACCACACCCACCTCCTGCCCGGGGGCTTCCTTGCTGATACTGAGATATAAGACCCCAAAGGAGCTGCTGAGCATTTATGCAAGTACAATCCAGAAGTCCAGATGCAGGGAGAGGAGGAACAGAAGACTGGGAGCTAGAAACTTCCACTCTGAAGAACAAATCTATGACCAGTGGAGGCTAGATCGAGTGGATAACTTTTTTCCCTTTCCTAGACCTAGAGATAATTACCACTTTGGTAGTGAACATATGGGATCTTTTTCACTCGATAAAGTGAGTTGCATTTGATACCAGCTCTGTAAAACATCCAATTATTAGTTCGTCTGTTCTTCTCTGGCTCACCCTCTCTCTCTCTCACTTGTGTTTGCCTGGGTTTGCACTCTAATAAAATATTCAGACAGAAGTTTTTGTTTCAGGCTCTTCTTTCTGGGGAAATCAGACTAAGATATTGGTCAGTTTAGACAATATTCATGAACACATAGAATCATTTATGATCTGGTGACTTGTAACGAAATGGAATATATTTTGTGCTATGAGATATTTAAGATAGTGGAAGATTATGGAGGTCAGATGTATTAACTAGTTATCAGTTCCTGCTCTAGGCCTACCATAATTTTCTTAAATTTAATGCTCTATGGCATGGTAGAAATACATTAAGATAGAAAAAGTAGTACACATAAATTCACAAGGATTTTCTCTTTTAAGTTTTGTAGATAAGAAAGAGTATTTCCCAAATGTGAAGGGCAAAAATATTGCTGAAACCAAATCTGCTTTTTATACTTATTTTTAAAGATATGCTCACATTAAAATGCTTCTTGCTATTTCCACAGAGATTGGTAGTAAGAAAGATTTTGGAAATGTGGCTTATGAAAAATGTTTCTAAGTTAATACTGGTAAAAACAATACAATCCTTTGTCTATACAACAGTTTGAATTTCATATTTGCCATCCTTATCTAAACAGATTTTTAGAGAAAACAATAGATATTCATGATTCAACAAATATTTGTTTTGTATCTGTTCTGTGCTATGAACTGTTTTATGTGCTGAAAATTCAGCAGTGAACAAGATAAGCCAGGTCCTTGCTTTCATGGAGCTTATGTTCTAGGAAAAGGAAATAGACAAAACAAAAGAGTACACAGATAAATGAACAAGATAATTTTTAAAGGTGACAGTTCCGTGAAGACAATGGAAGAGAGGTGGTGTGTAAGGATTGAGGGAATCTGTTTTAGAATAGGTAATCAGGAGAGATCACTGTGGATGTGGTTTGGGCACTGAATAATTCCTAGATGCTGAGTGTGCAAAGTCTGGGGTAAAGATTTCCAAATGATGAGCAAAACAAGTGCAAAGGCCCAACATGGGGAATGAGTTGGTACAGGAGAAGAAGGAACCTGCTATGGTTTGAGGATAGTGCTAGGAGCTACTGTGCTAATAAATGAGATCAGAGAGGTTAGAAATGACCAGAACCTCATTTTAGGTCATATTAAGGAGTCTTGAATTTATTCAAAATGTAATGGAAATCCACTGAAGGGAGAATAGCAAAGAGTTAGTTTCATAGTACTCTTGCAGAAGTTGGAATATTAAAATAAAAAATAAATCTGATGATTACTTTTTAAGATATCAGAATTAAGAAGTTTGACCAAGGAAGTGATATAATCTGATTTATGTTTTGATCACACTCTGCTAGGGACATTTTCCTACTTCAAGTAAAGAGTAGAAGACTTACCTGGATATAGGTCCCTTTACCCACTCTTCTTTATATCATTGTTGCTTAAATATTTCCTCTACTTACATTGAGAACCACATCAGACAATGTAATTTTTGCTTCAACTGTCTGAATATAATTTAGAAAACTCAGAAGAAGAAAGATAGTTTGTTTTATGATCCATATTTTGGCTCTTTGCATAGTTATTTCTTCATTCTTAGTGTTACAATTTCCTTCTTAATTCATTTCATTTATGTTTAAAGAACATTCTTTCATAGTAGGTCTGTTGATGACAAATTGTCTTAGTTTTCCTTCATCTGAAGATGTCTTGATTTTATCTTTATTCCTAAAGAAGGAATGCTGGGTATAAACTTCAGGATTGACTTTTCTTTTTTGCATTTCAAAAACATTATGTTCCTTCTTTGTGGCTCCCTTAGTTTAGGATGAGAAACCTACTGTCGTTCAAATAATGACTCCTCTGTAAGTAATGTGTCATTTCTTTCACTGTTTTCAAGCTTTTTTTTTTTTTTCTTTTTCTTTAGTTCTTTGAGGATGGTTTATGATATATCTTGGCATGGATTTCTTTGGGTTTATCCTATTTGTGGTTCACTCTTGGATATATAAGTTTATATCTTTCACCAAATTTGAAAATTTTTAGCCATTATTTCATCAAATACTTTTTCAGTTACACACTCTTTATCGACTCCTCAATAATATGCAAGTTAGATCTTTTGTTATTGTCTCTCAGCTTCCTGATATTTGTTTATTCCTCTTCAGTCTACTTTCTCTCTGTTTTTTGGATTCAGGAATTTCTATTATTCCATCTTTAAAGCTACTGATTCTTTTCTCTGTATATTTATTTCACTATTGAGTCAACCAGTGAGTTTTAACATTTTGATTACTGTATCTTTTAGTTTTAAACTTTTCACTTTTCCTCTCTTTGCATTTTCTATTTATTTGTTGAGATTTTTCTATGTTTTTCATTTGTTTTAGTTTGTATGCAATAATTAATTGAAACATTTTTATGATAGCTGCTTTAAAAATCAGCTATCATAATTACAACATTTGTATCATCTTAGCATTGCCAACAGTTGATTGTTTTTTCTCATCCCAGTTGAGATTTCCTTTGTTTTAGGTTTAGTGAATGATTTGCAATTGTATCCTGGACATTTTGGGCATTATGTTTGTGAGGTTCTGAATGTTAGTGAATCTTCCCTAATTCACAGGAAATCACCATGCTCAGGTGTAACATGCAGGTTCAATTGGGAGTGGATAGTTAACTCCCTGCTTGAGATCTGCTGTCCCAACTCTGGCATAAACAAAGTATTAATTCTCATCACCTTACTCTGCCTCATTGTAGAGGGTAGGGGTGAAAACTTTGCCGCCTGCTGGTCTCTACTGATACCTCCCTGGTGAAAGCAGAGCTTGCACTACATCATTGCTTCCTGCTGAGGGTGAAAGTTCTGCTCCCTGTTGAGTCCTGCTGACACTGGCAGGGTTGGGGAGAAGTGAGGCACCAACTAATAGTTTCACCACATTGCTGCTGGGTGGGGTGGGAGTTCAGCTCCCCACTGAGCCTGCTAACATCAGAGAAGTGATGTGTGTTTCTAAAAGATCACTCTGGTTCTGTGTTGAGTATGGATTGTCTTGAAACAAGCAATAATTCAGGAAAATACAGGGAAAGGTGACTGTCAGTCTCGGTTAGAGACACTATCCATGTAGATCCACTTTAAACTTCTAGGAAACTAAATGCAATAATTGTTATCATTTCAAATAAGGCTCATGTCATGATGCCTTTTATGATGGAGAGCATCTTTACTTGTATTTAGATGGAGATAATTATTCGGTTTGAAGTTCATATAGTATAGAATTATTTTCTTCATTCCATGCAAGAATTAAGAAGTGTCACATTATTTTTCTGGGAATAGACTGAAATCAGTGGATTAACATGTTCTGTGGCTCATTCGTGGTTACATCAGATTTCACTTAAGTAAAATTTAGCAGGAGTAAATAAAAATATTATAAAAGATTATAAAACGACAGTTAAAAATTTGGGCTTTGGAATATGGCAGACCTGGATATAAGTCCCAGCTTCCTGATTTATAGATACATGACTTCAGAATAAGCACTTAACCTCTTTAAACCTCACATCCCACATCTGTTAAATGGGTTTCAAAATACTCATTTATCATAGACTGTTGTGAAGGTTAAGATATAGAGCGAAAGGCTGTGTTGTTATATTTCATTCTTGGAAGGCACTATAGAATGATTATTTTTCCTCTGAGGACACTTTTATATCTCATGGTTTAGATAATTTCCTCAAAGGCAAGAAAGATTATTCAAATCAGTAGTGCTTTTGCGTAAGATGTCACCCTGCTGATATATGTGTATACAAACAAATAGAAGGTACCTAATGATTTTACATTGTGCTGTTTAAACTTGTAGAATTATAATTTTTGGAGAAATTAAGTACATATTTTTTCGTTTTTTTTTTTTTTTTTACCAAGTTTCAGTGGGATTGATGCTCAAAGAATGGTGAATAGAACTAAAGGCAAACTTAACCAACTTAGACTAAGCTGGTCTTGGTTATGCAAGACTCTCGGAGTCTGTGTCTATTACTAGAATAATTCTAATTAGGCCTATGATTTCTAAAAGCCACAAAACTTTTCTGTGTCTCTTTTTTTTCTGTCTCTGAGATGGCAGTGAGGACAGTTATTAGTTTTCTGTTTGCCACACTTGTCTAGTAAGCCAATGTCTTGGGTTCATTTGTGTGTTGATCCTTTGCTTGTCTGTTGATGAATGGAATTTAAAGAGGATGAATTTTATTCTCTTTCTCTTACTTGACTAAAAATAGCAAATATTTAATAAATTCATACTGTAAGCAAGGCACTTTAGAAGCATCCTTTAAGATAGTGAGTTATCACATAAGAGTCCCTGAGACAGACTTTTCGACAGTCTCTTCAAAATCTATTCCCTTCCTCTTAATTTTGTCCACATGTTCATCTTCCTCTAGGCAGCCATGTGCTCAGGAAAGGCTGGTTCTGCCCTCTTTTTGGTCAAGAAGAGGCTTTTAATTTGTTTAACCAATTTGATGCCCCCTCCTTCCTTTGCCAGTGATTGCTTAGACATCAGCCTGTGAGACAATTTTAGTCATTAAATAGTCTGCTGCTAGGTTCCTGGGAAGGGCTTATTTATTCTAAAAAGGAGGAACAAAAAACGAATGTCCTCTGACTTCTTCTGGACATGTTTACATGTGCAGCTCACAACTATTGCAACTATCTTGTAGACATGGGAGGAGAAGTTCCAAGAACAGTCAAGAGTCTTCTGATGGTGGAGCAGACGTGAGCCACTCTCTGAACCAACCCAGCATCATACTTTGTCTAGGTTTCTTGTATTTTTTAAGTACATCTTCTTGTTGTGTAGGCCAGCTGAGTCAAGGTTTCCTGTTACTTGCAGCTAGAGGTAAACTGAGAAAGTCCCCATATTCAAAATGAACTAATAAACCACAGATGGAATGCAAGCAGGGTGAAAATAAAATTCCATAGTACACTATATGAAAAGTAACACGAAGGGCAACTGAACTCAAGAAATACTTCAGGATTTTCTGCTAAAATGATATCTATTGCCTCTGTCTAAATTCAGTTTTTTCCCCTCATGCCTCATAGCACGCTGTTTACACTTTACCTATGCCATTTATGTTATCACTTATAATATAGTTGCATATGATTGTCTTAATTTTCTAGCATGTAATCTTGAAGGCCTACATTTTTACTGCTTATACAAGTGTGTACTACTGTACAAGTAGGAACTGAGGAAGCATTTTTTGAATGAATAAATAAATATTATACAGGATTCTAGAACTTCAAAAGTAGGTGAAGCCAGACTGACTTACCCACGTGAAGAGAGCTTATTCTACTTCATAAATACAGTTGAATTGAATGGAAAAGGCATTACAGAAGCATTTGAAATTGTTCCTTGAAAGATCAGTGAGGTTCGAATAAGTAAAAAGAAAAGCCCGGGAGGGTGTTCTAGGGGAAAAATAAAGAGACAAAAGGGATATCGAAAGCAAAGTTGTAAAATTGTCTAGTTTTTATGAGAAGTAGAAGTAAAACTGGAAAAGTCGATCGGAGTCAAACCGGAAAGATCTCAAATGCCAGAATGAAGAGTTTGTCATTACCTTCTAAGAATTATAGAAGAACAAGAGATTGAAATAGAAGTATTAAGTTACACAAAAATGATGTTTTACAGAAACCTTAATCTAAAATTCCTCCTTGCCTTCCCTTTTCTATATGAATCTAAGGGCCTCTTTACAAATTTCCTTTATGACTGGGTACCTTCTAGTTGCATACATCAAACCATACCATGATGGGGCACATTTTCTGAATATAGAGTGTTGTTGATGAATATACATGATCATTGAATACAATACAACAGAATTCAAGTAAGAATATTCTCTCCGACCCTCCTCCTCCCCTTTGCTTATTTCTTTCCTCCTTCAGACCTCTCCTCATTCCAGATCACTTTTTACTGTTCTTACTGGTAAAACAGTGTAATATAGACCCTCTGCAGTATAAATAGAGCTAGCTTTGCCATCAGATACTTGTAGCTCAACATTGGGCATGGAGATATTTAATATCAATGGAATGCTAATGGAAGAATGAGCAGAGCTTTCAGAAAACTAAAAAAGCAGCAATATTGTAGAAGATATGGGCAGTGAGAATTTTTAACATTGCTACTAAGTTTAATATGGAATTTTGGGGAAAAAAATCAGGACTCTGTGGAGAATGTATCAAATGTGGACTTTTGCACAGTGTAGGTCTTGTGGCATTGAGTGATATTAAAACATGTTAAGTGATGGCTGGTAGGCTAAGCAATGTAGTCTGGTTACAAGCCCAAGAATACCTAGGCATAGTCCCAAGAGAAGTTTGTAATCAAATGCAGCTTGCAGAGAGAGTTTCAAATCTTACATGATTTTCATAATGAATGTTTTGGATTATCACAATATGTTTTCCTATGCTCATTTTCATCTAGATGGAGGGGGGATTTCAAGAATCCATGCCTTATACTTTTTATTTCAGTTCCTTAAGGTACTCAGAATTTCCTTGCCAGAAGGATCCATGTAAAAATTAGAATCCATCTTGAAATTCAACTAAAGACTGCATCCCTAAGTTGTTTCAAAAAATTGAGAGCTGAACATATTGTAATCCTCAGAGCTGTCCCTAGACAGACAATATTGCAGAAGTTTTTGCCCATGTGTCTTTGTTTTGCAAATGAATATGCAACATTACATTAGAGCAACAAAAAAATTAATCTTGGAATCGAAGAACCTAACAAATGTTGAATTGAAAAACAAGTTAGTTAACCTTAGAGAAAAAGAAAAGAAACATTTAGTAATTTATTAATGCCTCAAATTTTATAGTGATTTTTCCATTGACAGTCAAGGGAAAGGGGAAGGAAGTAGAGACTGTGTATAGAATTAAATGCTGTTTTAAATGAATGTCTACTGTTGTTCCTGTAAATACCATATAATAAAGCTAAATTATTCAGATATTACTGAGAAATGTATTCTTATGAAAAGCACCAGGCACATAGCCAATCTCATTTCAAAACAACAAGGCAAAAAATAAAATAAAATTGTACCATTTACAGAAAGCATGGCTTAGAACACCTCTCATGACCAGAATTGTTACAATTCTAGTATAAAATCTGGTGTAATAATTCTTTAAAATCTCATGGAAATATTACTATGAAAATGCCTTCTAGTTTCATGTGGTATTGTGGATAATCTGGAAAACTTTTGGTGAATCTATTTTTGTCTCTTTATACTTATAACAGCATTTAGTTTTCTTCCTAATCATCTAAAATACATGGTCTATCCTTGGTTTAAATGCTAAAAACACAAGGCTGAATTTTCTACGAAGTTTAAGAATGACAGTGTTTGAAAAGAGACTTAAAAATCAAGGTAAAACTTTGTTTTTTTTTTTGAGACGGAGTCTCCCTCTGTCACCCAGGCTAGAGTGCAATGGCACGATCTTGGCTCACTGCAAGCTCCGCCTCCCGGGTTCACGCCATTCTCCTGCCTCAGCCTCCCGAGTAGCTGGACTACAGGCGCCCGCCACCACGCCCGGCTCATTTTTTGTTTTGTATTTTTAGTAGAGACGGGGTTTCACCGTGTTAGCCAGGATGGTCTCGATCTCCTGACCTCATGATCCGCCCGCCTCGGCCTCCTAAAGTGCTGGGATTACAGGCGTGAGCCACCGCGCCCGGCCAAGGTAAAACATTTTTTTACTTAATAATTTAGTTTAAAATGTTCCCACTAACTGTTTCTATTTGGATGGCATTACTGGGAAAGAGATCTATTAATAAATAGTTCTTTCTATGAAATATCTAAATGGAACACGGTTGATAAACTACTAGCTTTGCCTTCATAGTCTTGGAAAAGAAAATCTTTTGCATTCTGCCTTGTGATACCTGCTGGCTGATGGTAGAAATGGTTGGACTAAGAAGTTACCTTCATTATTTTCCACACTCCATAAATGAGGTCAAATGGCTCTAAGGTTTGTCTCTTGCCACTTCTCTTTATTACCTTTTCGTTGATCTAATTTCTCTCATTGCCAGCCTCCTTTAGTATTACTACTTCTGGTTATGACATTTCAGACAATGAAGTGTGCTACTGAAATTTATTCTCTTGTTTAATAGATGTTTCCTCTATAATTCATTCAACTTTCTAAAGTGATTTGACCATAACCCATTACAAATGAGAAAACTGGCATACAGAGAGGTTCAGTGTTTTAGTCCTATATCTTTAGTGACCAAGATATAACTAGAATTTACTTCTCTTACTTTTTTTTCTTTTCCTTTTTTCTTTTTTAAGACAGGGGATCTTGCTCTATTCCTGAGGCTGGAGTGCAGTGGTGCAAACTCGACTGACTGCAGCTTTCGTCTCCCAAGCTCGAGTGATCTTTCCATCTCAGCCTCCCTACTAGCTGGGATTACAGGTATGTGCCACCAGGCTCAGCTAATTTTTAAAATTTTTTGTAGAGATAGGGTCTCACTATATTGCCCAGGCTAATTCTCTCACTTTCTAACATGGCTCTCTTCCCATGGCACTGCTCAGTCTTCAATCAAATGAAGTAAATGGATTTTGCTGGAAATACAATTCTTGTGAGAGGATGTAATACATTCAGCTGTGTATGCTGACCAGCATGTTCACTCTTCACTCTTTTCCTATCATTCCCACTACCCTGTGAGGCAAAACAGTATTTACTGTGGCACTGAAGACATATCCTGAGGACTCAAGTTTGAGGCTGTTTCTCCCAGGCCTGAAAAAAAAGCTATCACCAGCCTAGGCATTGTAGAGATCCTTTCAACTTTTAACAATAATTTTCTTCTGAGTAATCAAATTCTAAGTTAAAGTTGGTAGAGAATTTTAAAGAGCAGAGAGCTGGTAGGTGATTTGTTTTTCTAAGACCAGCCGGGCGCAAAAGAACCAGCGGGTAGGCAAGTGTAGGAGCAAAACTGCACATTTACTTTGGTAACCTAAGGTGTGGGGGTGAAGTCTGTCGCCTCCGGCAAAGGAGGCCGGCAGAGTACCACCCCCGCGCCACCCCGTGGGGCTCTCGGACGGACTTCCCACAGTCCCGACATCGGGACAGGAGTGGAGCTGTGAGAAGGCCGCCGAGGCTGTGAGAAGGCCGCCTGGCTCACTGGCCAAGAGTGGCTTTTCTAGGAGTGGGAGGGCAATAGGCGGGGCACGGGCGTGTGGGGGGGGGGGGGGGGGGGGG